>NC_135424.1:23145000-23277500 GCF_051991245.1 Festucalex cinctus
ACATGTTTCGCCATCATCTTTTTGCTACGTATACCGGAAGAAGAACTTTGCAAACATAGAAAGTGTGATCTCTCTGAGGCACTGTTGTGCACGTGCACGTGTTTGCTTCAAAATGCAAGTGTTATGAACTGACGTCGTTGCATTCTATTAGTTCAGCACTAGATGGCACTAAATTCTACTCACTGTCACTTTAATGAATATAATATTTTAAAAATATATTAAAAATAGATATATTGCACTACAATTAGCTCTCTATTTTATGGCTAGCCAAGTCATTTATATGTACCTAATACTTTATTTTGCAAATGTGTTGTGTACATAAATTTTCAACAAACCAAATACACTCTTGTCTCAACTTATATTTCCTAAGCAGTTTCAAATGCATGAAATGTTCTGAACGTGTTACTTGCATAGTGGCATATCAGTAATTTTGGCATTATAACAACGTTTCTGACTTCAGTACATATTATGTTGTTCATACCAATACAGTACTGTTTAATACAGCACTTCATGCTTCATAACTGTATTAACGCAACTGTGTCTTTGTCTTCTTGTCATTATTGAAATCTGTTGTCAGTCATAGCCTAAATGTTAACGCTCACCCTAAAGCTACAACTACCACATTGCTCCAATCATATGAAAGCCTTAATTTAGCCCAGGCAATTTTATTTATTTATTTTTTTGCTTCATGACCAATTTTGTCAACAAGCATCATCACATGTATTGGCTTATTGAGTTCACCCAATTCACCAATTCACCTGCTGTTGGGGGAGAAAATGTTGCACTGATTGGTTTATACATTGATCCATTACATTGTGCTTCTCTCTGACAAGGTTTTGTGTTTGGTCTGCCTCGAGATAATGACGTTGCTATGAGACTTCTTGGATCCTTGCCAGCAATTGAATATTCATTGTGTCCCAACCTCCCATTAAATCGTGCCTTAGACACAAGCTTGCTTCAGTTTTTCTGTCTTACTTTGATGTGTTCAAAATGTTGTGTATGTTCTAAAATGACAATCATGCCCCCATAAATAAACATAAACTTGTTTAAAACTTGAACATTTGTGAATTTACCACTAACATGCATTTTACTTTATTTATCCCCTTTCCAGGCTTGATTTATTGCTTTTTTTTTTAAACACTTCTGAAAGTATTTTTGTGGTAAAATATTCATCACTGAGCATTAGCCTGTCAATAATAACAAACCCAAGATCAAGTTATTATACAAAAAAGTACATACAAATAATGTTTACATAGTTAAAGGCATTGATCACTAACCTGGAGCTTGTTTGCAGTTGTTAATCCACTATGATTTATAGTAGTAGCTGTGTGCCACACTGCATGCACCGAATGAGGTGAGTTTTTGAATTGTTTTCAAATAACCTGTACACGTTCTTGTAAAGTGGAATCCAGAGTCAAAAATCATGACGAACACAAAGCACATTTGTACTGTAGCACTGTCATAATATGATGTGAATGTTGATATTTAAATGAGCAATATTTGACATCAGTATTTTAGTTGGCAAGCATAAGAAGCTCCTGTACTTCATTACATGCTGGTTGTGCTCCCCTCCGTGTAGATGGCACAGGTTTGATTTCTAGTCAGTGTCATAATACCAAGATATTTTTAGTCCCAAGCACAGAAAAAAACAAATGGACAAATTATGTGTATGACACACTGTGGCTACTCACGATGGGACAAAAGTCGTACCATCATTAAAAATACTACCTACACTATTTTAATGGAGCTAATCTCTCCTTCCTCGAGTTTCAAACATCACAATACCTCTGTGTTGTGCCATTGACAAACATTCGCCATCATTGTCTATAATTAATGGTCTCTACCCTTCCCAGTTAACAATAATGATCATTGAAGTTTGGGTAGATAGGTGGTTAGTTAGAGTGATACCAAAATATTGCTATCCTATGTAAATTCAATATTCAATATTTGTAAAAACACATTAGCAGTGAGCAATGAAATTCTTAATTTGCTTGTCTCCATCTACTTACAGTAAGAATATAAAAGATACAAAAAAAAGAGCTATTGTTAAAAATGACAGTATAAATTGCAGGGATGTAACGATAAAGGCAATATAGTAAAACTGCCACAATATCGTCGTCATCATGTTCACGATATTTAAAAGGAACACAGCTGTTAAAAAAGTCAGGTTGATTTCCATTTGTGCAATTCTAGCACCCTCTGGTGGCTATTTTTGGAGTGCAATTTAATTTTCATTAGGGATGTTTTGGCCCTTCTATGTTTAAAATCTAATATTGTGGCCTTAGTTAAAAATCACCAACCACCGCACAATATCGAGATAATTATCGTAGTGCGCTTCATATCGTGATAATATCATATTGTGATTTTGGATATTGTTACATCCCTAATAAATTGTGAATGAAAAGGGCATTGTGCATAAATTCAGTCAGGTATTCCACTATTCAAGTACACCAGGTTGCAGAACTCTTGCACAGTGGAAACAAAGTGAGCAAAATCAAACAATAAAAATATTGTACAGTTTGTTTGGCGGATTATGATGTCATTTGTTCAGGAGTTTGATGGTGTGTGGGTCGAAGCGTTTTGTTTTGTTTTTTCTTGCTCTGGCTCATGTCGCAAACAACACTATTAAATCAAATCTTGCTTATGCAGATACATTAGAAAATGGAGGTGAACTTTAGCCCCATTAACCAAATCACCCAATACTCTGGACTTCACTTCACATAGGACATACAGCAGATCGTAGCCTCTTATGCACCAGAAGTCTTATTGTTTGACTATGTTTTCATAAATCCTTTAGGGTCAACACCCCTTCCAACTGGCTAAGAAGTAAGACCACCAGAGATTATCCCATGGGGCCAGCTGGGAGAAACCTGAAGGCATTCAGAGATATCTTTACCAGAACCTGTAGTTGCCATGTCAACATTTTCCTGTGAGACTGGATACAGAGCCAGCCATGTTTGAGGCTCCAGTCACTGTCGCAAGCAAAATGATTTCAACATGACACACGTTAGAGGCCATCTTTTGTTTGTTGTAAAGGTGATGGGATAGAACAGCCTTCACTGCCACACAAATATATAGAACCATACCCGCTGATGGATAACTTTTAGTATACATGATGATCAGCTTAACATCTTGGGAGTTTGGTGTGACATTGATGTTGAACAGCTCACAAGATGGATACAGTGGGATGCATAAAAAACGACGACGTAAGAACAGGCGAGTGACTAATGATGATTCCTTCCACATTTTATCTAAATCACTGCCTTCTAAAAAAAAAAAAAAAAAAAAAAACAATAATAATGCAGCTATAATATCCAGAATTTTGAAGAGTGGGTTCTAGAGTATTTGCTTTGCAACCAGCTTCACATCATGGCTGGTCACATATGTGATAATGGTGATTGTTTTCTATTGAAGTGTTGACATACTCAATAATTCAAACTATAATTGTAAGTATTGTAAAATATAAACAATATGATTGTATATACAGTATAAACATGTTCAAGCTTTGTATATAGCTTGCAATGTACCCACATACAAAGTAATAAATGTATGTGTTATTTACTATTCATAATAAGCAGCACGTGCATTCAGTGTCTTTGGTATACCTATGGAGGGCCAAAATTCAAAATAAATAAATGACTAAATAAATAAAATGACTAAAAGTAAAAATTTAAATTAATATAAAAATATATATATATAAATTAAAAATTATATCCAAAAAAATAAATATAAATGGAAATAAATCCGTTTTTATTTTCACTTTTTGTCATTTATTTATTTATTTAGTACATAATTCATTTATTTATTTAGTCATTTATTTATTTATTTAGTCATTTATTTATTTAGTCATGTATTTAGTCATTTATTTATTTTGAATACTCGACCAATTACAGGCAGTTTGCAACGGCGGAATCCAACCCAAGACACGCTTAGGACCGCCCCCTCATTTGAATAACATTTCGACCTGGCAGTACGGTCCAAAACTGCCAAAATTCAAAATAAATAAATGACTAAAAAATAAAAAGTGAAAATGAAAACGTATTTATTTCCATTTAGATTATTTTTTTTTATACATAATTTTCGAATTATATTTTTTTATATTAATTTTCATTTTCACTTTTAGCCATTTATTTATTTATTTTGTCATTTATTTATTTCGAATTTTGGCAGTTTTGGTCCTCCATAGGTATACAACATACTGTATGCATTTAGCATTTGTAAGCTCTGTTTATAAATTTCCTAATAATATTGAGCAATACTTTTTGATGGGATTTGAGTGAAAGTGCACCTGCTTCCATTTGTGTACGTGTAGATAATCAATCAAAACAATGCCAAATCAACATGTCAGTCTTTGTCAGTTGTAGACATGCACCTCTTGTTTCTTTGACACGCTAGTGGAGAAAAGCATTCCTTATGTCATTATTGACAGCTGCCTTGTAAAACAGGCCGATGTTATTTTCGTCTTTGTTGAGCAAGAATTTTGCATTTACAATATAAATCGTTTTATTACAAGACGTTATGCCAACCAACTTAGTGCCATTACAGCCATCAAAAGTGAAACTGGTCAAAGTATTCCAGTGCAGTTTTGACAACTTCTTATGAGAAAAATTGTCTGGGGCATGTTTGGATGAGAGAATCTTGCTCACATCCTCCCTTCTTGTCTATCCCAAACATCATTCATGAGATTTAGCACATGCTCGAACTACACGTTACAATTGTAAATTGATCTTGTCCAACTCCAAATAATGACTGTCCATAAGTTTAAGATGTACACTATATTGAAGATTTGATTGTACTGTATTTAGAAAAATAAGCAAGGATATGATTGAGTACATTTTTTTTTTATATAGTTTCATGTTTGGTCTATTTCAGATCATTTATTTTATTTCCTGTTCCTTGTTATTTAACTAATTATTTTATTTTTTGGTTGTTATTGTTTTTTGTTACCATACAGTATACATGAAGTTGGATTCAGTCGTTGGCCATTAGTATTTGGAGTGACAAATTGATTAAATTAAAGCTGTATTTGTGGAACCACTTGAATCACACTGCACGTATGCATGCTATAAATGGTTCTGGACCTACTATATCTATTCAGATACCACGTGGCACAGTTTACTTGAGATCCATGTAAAGAGTACCAAAACATTAACTGTATAATCCATCTTTTATTGGCTTACTTGAGGTAGTACAGTGCCACAAGACATTAAGTTGGGTTGCTAATTGATCGACTTTTTTAAATTGATGGAGGCTCCAGCAATCAAAAAATACACATATGGATACAATTTTTAGTACCCCTCTGTTAATTAAAAAAATTAAAATAAATAACTAATAATAATAATAACAACTAATAGTTATGATAATAAATGCAAATTTAATTAAACTTAATCAATGAAACTCACACATTACTTAAATATTGTAGTTCAAGTGAATTTAAAAAGCAACAACAACTCGTGAAAGCGTCCTGGGCCAAAAAAAAAAAAAAAAAAAAAAAGGTAGGCTACCCATCGAAAAGATAAGAAAAAATAATTTGACAATAGTGATATGTCCAACCAAGGTATATCGTCTGAATAGCATCAGAAGTGTCTTCAACCTTCAAATCAGTCAAAAAAAAAAAAAAAAAAAAAAGAGATGGGAATATTGTTGTTTTTTCCAATACAAGTATCGATGCGCAGGCATCAGAATTGTTATTGCACATTTATTCATACAGTTTCCTGTTTGTCTCTGAAAGCTGCTCCTTGCTGTGTAGTGCAGACAAATTTCGACAAGGTATGGTTCTGGTGTTAAACTGAATGCTGCCAACATTAGATGGGGGAAAAAAATAAATAAACATCCAGCATAATTAAATATCGTTAGCAGATTCTGGCACCATCGTCACACATGTCCGTTTCTGGACATGCAAACCAGATCACAGTCTACCCTTCCAAACTGTACCATGGTGAACTCAACCATACTGTGTAGGAAAAGTGGCTCTATTTTTTTTTCTTCCTTCCTTTCTTTCTTTTTATTAAATGAATGTACACAGTAAGAATGATTGAATGTGTGTTTTCTACGATTTCCTGTGCATTAGAGGACAATCTATGAACTGGCCATGCGAAAATGATGTGTATAATTAATCTTATATGCCATGCTATATATTTTCAAACAAAAATTGTTTATGTGACTGACAGTTAACCACCCCTCTATATGTCTATGTATACATACTATATGAGGGTGTATTTCAGTCACCACAAATTAATGTCAAATTATTAATTCAAGTGTCAAATAAAAGATTGGGATTTTTTCAACTATCTAATCAAAACATTTACCTTTATTCAAAGTAGTTAAAGACTAAAATTTTAAATGTACTTTATATTTTTTCCTGTTGTTTTTATCTACTGAAGCAATATGAAAAGCAAATCAATAGAGCAATCATAAATGTCATTTGCTGCTTTTAACAGTGAATGCACTTTTAAACTCTAACATTTGTAAATTGTTTGCAAGTACCTGAAACAGTTTCAGGAGCTTGTTTCTCTTTCAACTCGATAACAAATCAAATAACCCTAGCGTAATAACATTGATGTTTGAGTGCAAGGTTTTCTGCTGTATGGGGATTTTGTCAGTGAAATGTCATACTTTCATGTTGTTCCTAGTCACAGTACCATTTTTGGTCTCCACCAAGCATGATGTAATGTTTTTTTTGTTTGTTTTTTGTTTTTTTCCAATAACAGAAAATACTTGTTATAAAGATAAGACACCCATAACGCAATGTTTTTGATTTACAGTACTTTTGGTTTTCAAAAAAAAAAATGTTGATAAAAGCAGAAATCATCAAGAATCTATATATTTATTTGAAATTCTGTTGTCTTCAGATGAGTAAAATGTCCAACTTTGGACAAGATGGGCATTATATACACTTTGCATGTGATTGGTAAGCTTTTTTGAGGCACTAACTATATTTGTAATTTTGTTTTTCTTTACTGTATACAATTATACATACAGTATTGTAGTTTTTCATGCACAGTTAATTGAAAGCTGCCAAATGAATGAGGTTTGTGCAGATCTATGTGCTATCAACAACAATAGTGAAATGAGATGTACAGTATGTTTCTTCCTGAGATACAACATGACCAGTTGTGGTGTTCACTGAGATACGATCTATTTATAGATCCTTGTGAGAGAACCTTTAAATACACATATAATGGCAGCTGTCATCACTGAATGCCTAACTGCTTTTCCTCATCTGTCATTGAATGAGAATAAAAATAATAATAAAAACTGTCAACGTTCACTAAATTCTGTATTTTGTGTATATATGTATACTGTGTCTGTAAATACAGTATATGTCACATGTGATGTGTTTAAATGGGATAAAACAGATAAGTGCAGGGGAGGAGCCAGTGTGAGTTGATAATGATCAATACTGGATTTTGGACAAATCGTAGTACTGAGACGACCCTGATCAAGGTTTTAAATGATATTAGAATGCGTTCTGTCTTGGTCTTGCTGTATCTAAGCGCAGCATTTGACACTGTAGACCACAAGATGAAATTCAACAGAATAGAAATTGCAATACGATATTGCTACTGTTTGGTTTAAGTCCTACTTGACCGGCAGAGAATTTTACGTTACTCTTGGGTGAACACTCCTCATCAGAGAGATGCAACATGGACTGTGGTGTTCCCCAGGGCTCAATTTTAAGTCCGTCACTTTTTAATTTGTACATGCTGCCATTAGGCAACATCATCAGGATACACAGAATTAGTTTTCATAATTGTGTTGATGATACTCAGGTCAGCTCTACATTTCCGTGTCTTCTAATGACCCAGGATCACTTGATATCCTTATTAACTGGATTTTAGACTTTAAGTCTTGGATGGCAGAGATTTTTTTTTTCTTTACAGCTCAACCAAGAAAAAAACTGAAGTTTTAGTTATTTATCCTGAAACTCAGAGAAAGAGAAACTTTTGCCTAATTAAAAGCACCATATCTTAATATTTCACAAGTTAAAAACTTGGGCATTATTTTTTTTATGTTTTACTCCACTCACTAAGAATGTTATAAAAACTGGATTTCACCATTGAAAGACTATAGATAGAGTTTGCTCGCTTGTCTCGCTCTCTACAAAACACAGAGAAACTAATGCATGCTTTTATTATCATAATTTATATGGCACTCCTAACCGTCAGGTTTCAATCTGTCTTGGTTTGTATGCTAGTCACAGGAAAAAGCAATACAATATGGCGTTTGACTTCACCGTGAAAAGGACGCATTTGTATTGTGTTGCACTGGAGAAATATCAGAAATGCTCGGATATTCGGAACTGCCAATGATAACTTGAGCTGCCGATGTAAACAAGAATACTCTGTGTGCCACTAAGCACTGTTTAAGCCACACCAAGAAAAAAAATAAGGAAAACTGATACGGTTTAAAAAATAGTTTAACGCTATACAGTATCTATCACAATTGAGTAATAAATACTTCCAAGTCTTCTTTGGACATGTTTTTAGACATTATGTTTAAACATGTATTGTATTTTTGAAACTGTTCTCTCAGTTCACTTTACAGGGCCTTTAAAACTGCATGGTCACATCTGAAACGGCGCAATAGAACCATTTATTTGGTTGTACCTTTCAGACAGAATTCACTAAAGTAAGACACTACTGTTAGTGTATTTTTCACTAAGGCTGTTTGAAAGTGCAATATAAACGAAGATGACCTAACTTGGGGCGGCACGGTGAATGACTGGTTCACACGTTCGCCTCCCAGTGCTGAGGACACAAGATCGAGTCCAGGCTTTGGGCTTCCTGGGTGGAGTTTGCATGTTCTCCTCATGCCTGTGTGAGTCTTCTCCGGGTACTCCGGTCTCCTCCCACATTCCAAAGACATGCTTGGCAGGTTAATTGGGCGCTCTAATTGTCCCTGCATGTGCTTGTGAGTGTGAGTGGTTGTTCGTCTCTGTGTGCCCTGCGATTGGCTGGCAACCAGTTCTGAGTGCGCGTGGGGGTGTGTGCGTGGGGTGTGTGTTTGCTGTGAAGGACAAGTCAGGAGCAGTGATTCTTCCCTGGTAGCTGCATGGCATGGCAAACCTTCACAGAATATATCTAAACCCGTAACTCGTGTTGTCCCAGTAACCCCCCACTAAAAAAAAAAAAAAAAAAAAAAAAAAAAACTCTCCTGTTTCCCTCCTGGAACCTGTTGTCAAGTCATCCATCCATCTATTTTCTTAACGGGTTACTCCTCACAAGGGTCGCGGGGGTGCTGGAGCCTATCCCAGCGGCATCGGGCAGTGGGCAGGGTACACACGCGCACGCACACAATCTTTAGGTACTGTAAAAGAGGGGACTTCTCATTGACATAATTCCTTTCCCTAAACCTTTCCCTAACCTCAACCAATTATTGCATTACTCTAAAATGAAGTTTTGACCCTCAAAAAGAGGTGTAAAAAAGTGGGGACCTCAGGAGTGTATCCACTTCTCGGTGAGATCCCCTCTTTTCAGGGATATGTCGGAATATGGTCCCTTCTTCCCACCTACCCGTGACCAGAGATACACAGGCACACATTCACTATGTCAAACAGTTTAAGACCACTAGGGGCTGCCAGATACTTCAATTTAATCAAACGCAACCTTGGTAACATGAAAAAACGGCCCCTTGCAGCAAATGGCGTCATTGTGCTTATGGGCAGCAGAGAGACAAGATGCAGCTGGACGTAGATGTCTTGAGGGAACACGGATTACCAATATGATTTAATCACACAGGAAATTTAAAGGTAAATACTGAAGTCATTTATCTATTCATTAAAATTGTGAATGCTATCAATTTAGAGGACAAATTGGACCCAAATGAGTAAGATCCTAAAATGCATAATATTGACAAATGTATGCTTTGTTGCATGCTTGTAGCATACAGAAAATAAAGCATTTTTATTTATGTTGTATATTGCTGGTGTTGGGCCGAAACCTCATAAGTCACAAGTTGGTAAAGATCATAATTTTCCAAAAATTTATACTATTAGTCAGTCTCCCAATGTGGGTGTTATTTTTTTTAGTTAAGAAATTATTGACCAATCTAAAGTCAAGTCAAGTCATATTTATTTATATAGCACATTCAAACAGCCTTAACTGTGTTGAAAGTGGCTTGCTATCTTTGATGATGTAATGTTAATGGTTGAACAAGCATGCCAACGTCGTTGTTGGGGTCTCCTGAGAAGTAACTATTTTGGAGGTACAAGGTTTTGGCCCAACACCAGCAATATGCAGAGTAGTTTACATTATTCTTTAGTTTTGTACCTGACATGTTTATATTGTTACATCATTGTGTGATCATTTTATTGTTAATTGAAAATACTGCTCTATACTGTATGTGCTTATACTACATTTTTAGCATCAAAAACTGCAACATCAGGCATGTCCTGTTGCAGAACATCTCAAATAGACGCCGCTTCCAAATAGCTGTGAGAGCAATTCCTATGGTGGCAGGCCAATGTTTGGACATGGGCAATGGTTCAATAAAGGCCCCGCGGGCTGAAGAAAACACCTGCCTAACCTCCATCCACACAGACACCCCAGGCCTGGAAATCGAAATTTTGAGGTTAGTCAAGTCTCAGAAATTTGGTCAGATATTGTTTGTGTATAATGTACAACATAAGTCATCACATGGAAAAGAGTTAAATTTTGTATTCGTAGCCTACTCTTATCATTCCTGCCATTTTTGCCAAAAACGCCTCAAAAGGTGCATCCAAAGTGAATTTGAAGCTGTTCTTGAACTATTTGGAGAATCAGCATAGTTTTGGTCTCTTGTCACTTTGGCATCGTCACATTGGCCTCCGACCAAACCGACTCTGTCAGGGTCAGGAGAGGACCAATGTATCGCTATTAGAATGTCGACAGCACACTGGAAAATTGTAAAGTTTCTCCTTTTCCAGAAATGAGGGTGTGGTCAATTTAACACTCAAGGTAGTACTATTCAGGTTACACCCAACATCCACCGCAACACTGAAGGAAATTAACTCTGAAAGTGTAACTTTTAATCCTAACAGTGTTATAATAACACTGCTTACTGCATATTTCATCAAACACTGGAAATTTAACACTGATCGATTTGCTGTGAATGATCCTCATTTATTGGACTTGAACCCCTCTTTAACATCATGAAGGCCCGACACTCTTTTGGGCAAATGTGAGGTAGATCTGGTAAACCCACTCACTAGGAGGACAAACTTTGAAGGAAAAAAAACATGTATTTCCTTTTTTCCAGTAGGTGGCACTATTACAACGATGAAATATAAGTTCGTAGATGTCTTCAGGGCTTGAATCTCATCAAATGTGTGGAATTATGAAAAGATAGGATTCTCTGGCTCATGTTAAAGCAGCTTGTGTTGCCACAGTGAATCATCAGACTTTCCGGCACCATAATGGCCACGCCCTTTGGCGAAAAGTCACAATTTTAGGTTGTAAGGCATGATCAACATCTTAAGACGTTTCCAACAAACTGGATACCTTCAACGGGCTTGGCGCAGTAGATAAAAATGTAAAAAAGACATGTCGTCACCAGTATGTGGCGCTATATGTTTAACAGAATTATTATGGTATACATGCCTTCAGGCCATGACTATGAATATCCATTCCAAGTTTAGGATTTTTTTGGAAGTATGTACAGGGGAGTTATTAAGCATGTCCTATGTGGTGGAGGAAATATGAAACACAAAATTTGCTGCACTGCCGACATAGTATTTCCAAGATTTTCCCAGGTCTTGAGATGGTACAGCCCAAATTCAATTCAATCAGATGAATCCTCAAAACTATGACCCCTGCTCATTTTAGCATATGGCTGTAATTGACTTTTTTGTGCGTCTTGGGGTGCTCCACATGCCTGCCAAGTTTTGTAGCCCTAAAATATGCCTGCCGGGATTGTATTTTGTTTTTCCACTGCGGGGAGCACTATATATATATATGTATATATATATATATATATATATATATATATATATATATATATATATATATATATACATATATATATACATATATATATATATATATATATATATATATATATATATATACATATATATATATATATATATACACATATATATATACATATATATATATATATATATACATATATATATATATATATACATATATATATATATATATATACATATATATATACATATATATATATATATATACATATATATATATATATATATATATATATATATATACATATATATATATATATATACATATATATATATATACATATATATATATATATATATATACATATATATATATATATATATATATATATATATATACATATATATATATATATATATATATATATATACATATATATATATATATATATATATATACATATATATATATATATATATATATATATACATATACATATACATATATATATATATATATATATATATATATATATATATATATATACATATATATATATATATATATATATATACATATATATATATAGTGTCTGATCTCGCTTACCTGGCCAACTCTCCGTTACAAAGGGTTAAGGCCCCCCTTTTATCTCAAACCGTAGTAACACGGGATTTACAGAGATGACGGGGACGCTTCAAGCTGGCGTCGAAAAGGATTCGTTTAGGTTCTCACCGCCCCAGTTTTAGAGTGTCAGCCCCGGCTTCCATTAGATTACACCCCTAAAGAGTAACCTTTGATGATTTAAGGATATAAATCTAATCACACTCTTTTTACAGCGGCTCCTTTCCCTATGATCGGTTGCACTTAGAATGACCTAAATATGTTTTACTGTCCTTGTTAGAACCGTAAGGGCTTGTTTTATTTGTTTATGTAAGCCGAAATAACCTTTCAGGAATTTTTGGGAACACAGCCAACATGTAAATGGAACTATTATCTATTCAATAAGCAGTGTTGCCGGGTAACGCGTTACTCAAAAAAGTTGCTTTCTAAAGTAGCTAATAGTCTAACGCGTTACTTTATTCTACAAAGTAGTCTGATTAAAGTTACTGTCCAGAGAATCAATGCGTTACTCCACATTTTCATGAAGAAGACAAACTATCTCACTGTTGTAACAGTCACAAACAACTACTGCTAACTACGAAGATGAGACAGAAGTCATTGATCACGACACTGAATTCAGCCATGGTCTGGTCATGAATGGTTTGCACATTCAAAACAAAAGTGATGATACTTTTGCTACTAGTTTTATTAACCAACAGGCACACAACACAACAAAAAAAGTGTGCATTATGGACCATAAAAGTGGTAAAAAAAAATAATTTATTTCCATCCTCCGTCCGTGAAGCATTATGGGATGAGGTCATCTCCGCCCTCTCGCCAGGGGGAGTGACGTCAGACAAGTTACGTTTTCAGTAGGGGTGGAACAAAAAAACGATTCGACCGAACCATCGTTCGTCAAGGGGAGCTAAACGACCGTATCGGTTGCGAGTGAGGCTTTATGGTTTTCATAACAATAGCAAGAGTTCTGCGCCGTGCTCTACTTGTTTTGTTTACATTTCAGTAGCATCACCATTCAAGCTACTTCCGTGTTTCCGTGCTCGCGACACGGCGCGCGCGCGCGCAACGAGTGACAACATACAAATGGAGACAGTTAGCAGAAGCCGGTGCCGTACATCTCGGTATTTCCCATGGCTATCGAGTCCTCTCGGTGCACTTGTATGTCTCGGGCCGGCGTTGGTACTGCGCGCGAGCCAAAAAGAACAACTCCCGTGACGATCCAATGCATGGATTCAAACGACACAGGTATGTCCCACAGCCAACACACCAGCTAAGCTAAAAGCACACTGCAAGTATCTCATTTCTCAGTTTGTGGCTCCCTGTCAATGTCTACAACTAGCATGAGCAGCAGATAGGAGAACTGAGACGTGCCCGCGATTACGACAGCCCAAAAAACAAAATATAAACAGTAGTGATTCTGTGGTCATCATCGTGTCTCAGATTAAAAAAACAAAAAAAGATGTCATACATTAACCAAAAATGAAAGTGATGACAAAAGAAAAAACAATTGTTAAATACAAAAATTGTTGATTAAAAAGGGAAATGAACTTTTGGAAATATTTTTGCATATATTAAGTGGTTAAAATGTGTTTGATAGATTTATTGTTCCATAAGGTGGCTTCATATTTCTTTTGGCTGGACGGTAGGTTTATTTCATGTCTTAAATTTATGTTTCTGAAATACTTAACAATGTGCAAATATTCTGTTTAATTGTGTTGGTGTCTGTCTAAAGGTTAAATATTTATATTTAACATTAAATTATCAACCTTTTGTTTTCCTGATCCTTATTTTGAAGAGAAAAAACAAACAAACCAAAAAACAATTATAACTGTCAATAACTACTAATAAATATTTATGGGCCCACTATTCTCTCACTACTGTACTGTACTGTATCACTTAATGGCACAGATGTACTTGTCTAAATAATAACGGGGCTGCAACATTGCTAATTCACATTAACAAGCACTGTCTTAGCTGTCCACATGAATAGTTACTAACACACGAGAAAGTTATACAACACACCAAACATGAGCTCATTATTCAAAGTATGAGGCACGTAACGAAATTACATCACTGAACATTAATTGCAGCCGACTACGGCCGTAGATGTTACATATTAGTGGCATCCATTGAGAGCATAATGTCCCAACTCACAGCAGACATGACGTGAAAAGAGAGACAAAACAAGCAAATAAGCACACTATACTTTAGTGCACTTCTCTACTAATGCCAAACATACGGAAGAGAACACGTTCGTGTAGTTAAACGGTGTTTGAGACACTTAATTAGTTACGGAGCGGACTTTAACGAGGTGCACAACGAGCTGTCAATCAAATCGACGTCGAAGCTTAAGGCACACAATGGCAAACCAGTGCGACAAATAAACACAATATAAAGTAACTAAACGCTATTTAGTGTCACTGTGGCATCTCACTGCATAATAACCGCTATGCAACAAGTAGTGGACGTGACCCAGAATGCAATGTGTGCGTCACGAGAGGTAAATATAATGACATTACTCTACTCTTAACATGGAACTAGACAATATAATAATGACAACTGTTAATATTTGGAACCTTTCTAACAAACATTATTTACTTAATTAAGTGAAAATGTGTGTGATTCCCTCCCCGAGTAGTTCAAGTAGCGAATTAGCTACTGGGTGTTAGCCTACATGCTAAGCTGAACACACCACTGTTAGCTAGCGGGGATTCAATGCAAGGCAATGCAGCTCCATTCATATAGTGCATTTAATACACAACATAATTCAATGTGTTTAGCTTATCATGGTGAAATGATCGGCGGAGTCTCTTCTCTTTTAACTTACCTTCGAAGCATGTGTCTGTCGCGTTGTGTCCGTGGGTGCGTGTGTGACCGGCTACTGTGATACAGGCATACACTACTGATTGGTTCTGGCTCTTGCACGGCTAACCAATCAAATGCTGCTATGGGCGTTACATTGCTGGAGTTGGACTCCATAACAGACAGAGACGCTCTGGGCTGCATTCGAAGCGAAAAGACGGAGTTTTAAATGGATCGCTCATATCGGCCGTCAGATTAATAAAACAGACCGATACCGATATGTACCAATATGTCAAATATCGGCCCCGATTATCGGCCCGACCGATTATCGGTCTATCTCTACATCATACACCACGGTCACAAAACCCTCTCTGAAATTTTTAGTTAATATTGTACAATTTATTAACGTACGATATGCCGGGGTCATCAACACATTAATTATCTCTCCATAACTCGTTTTCACAGTTAAGGATGCTTCTTCGCTGAGTTTGTCTAACCAAGCAGCAGGATAAGGATATTCTGTTTGACCTACTGACGGCACATACACACGCCTGTCATCCTTAGTCTGCAGGTAACCAAGCCGGATGTCCAGGGCTATCCTTTCTGAGGCCTTCAGAACACTTAGGACTGGCTGCTGTTTTTTGGTCCCCTTGCGGATTGCTCCTTTTATTACTTTTGGCTGCTGAGCATGGTTAGGGCTGGTCGGGGGGCAAATGACTCCAAGGACCCGAGGTCATCCCTCTCATCTTCAGGTGGCGCCCTCGGGCCGGTGTCACCTTCATCCTCACTCTCTTCTTCTTCACCGGATGAAGATGAAATCGGCGGAGCCATCACCTCAGCGTCTCTGTTTGTTTTCTTCAACGCTTTCCTACCCATGACCTCTTTGGTAACAGGGGTCGGAGGAGGCAACTCCCTATATGAGTCATCCACTCCCTGCGGCGAGGAGGCCGCTAAGCCCGGGGCTGTGACAGCATCCTGCATGCTATTTCTACCTGGTGATTTTTTTATCTCCGTTAGTTTTTCCCTACCTTCTCCAGGTAGCGAGGGCCTCCAAGGCGTGGTGGGAAGGCCGCTGGGGCCGGGTTGTTCATCATCTGACACCATCTCCTTGGCAACACTCACCAGTGAACCTGTGACAGAGGAAGGGTGGGGGCCAAAGGTTACATTTTGAGTGCTCATACCTTGTTCTGTGGCCGGTGAACGGTATATACATATATATATATATATATATATATATATATATATATATACATATATATATATATATATACATATATATGGACTGGTTGCCAACCAATCGCAGGGCACACAGAGACGAACAACCATCCACACTCACACGCACACCTAGGGACAATTCGGAGCGCCCAATTAACCTGCCATGCATGTTTTTGGAATGTGGGAGGAGACCGGAGTACCCGGAGAAGACCCACGCGGGCACGGGGAGAACATGCAAACTCCACCCAGGAAGGTCCGAGCCTGGACTCGAACCGGAGACCTCAGAACTGGGAAGCGGACGTGCTAACCACTCGACTACCGTGCCGCCTAATAATAATAATAATAATAATAATAATAAGAAGAAGAAGAAGAAGAAGAAGAAAGATAATAATAATATGTACAAAAATAATAGGGACCTCGCAGCTGTCGTTGCTCTGGCTCTAAAAAGAAAAAAATACATCTAGCCTACAGTGCTGTGAATAAAGTTTCACAACTACAGTAATACTTTCTGGTCGCTGTTGTCACCCTCCCTCTCCTGACCCCCATCCTCATCCTCCCGGCCATTGACGCACTGCTCTCTATTTGGCTCTGTCTTCGTACACATCACACGCGTCCTCCTTTGTTAATCAAGTTCTAATTCCACCAGAGTGACTGACTATCACTGCCATGAATTGATAAAATGTTCCAATGAATGAATTTATCAATGGTGTTCGTTGGGCACAATTCTTGTACCTCCAAATTCATCATCTTTCACGAGACCCAGAAAACAAGAAACAAGAAATAAACCGAACCAATATCGAAAAACTGTAGTACATTCATTCATTAATTTCAAATTATTTAGGCCTAAATACTTTTAATTGTATTTTATTTATTTTTTTGAAACACAAAACTATTGGTCTTAAAAAAAAAAAAAGTAAACAAAAGCATTTGCAACTGTCTGGGACAAAGTCCGAAGGAGGGTTAGCAGCAATGCTAGCTGTGCAGTATAGCTACTGCATTGCACTCAGTAATCAAACTTTCTGAATCTCAGGATCCGAATAAACTACCTGGAGGTGGAGCTGGCACAGAGGGACCAAGCATTAGAAGCTCAAGAACTTCAGTTGCAGAATCTGCAAAGGGAGCTCGATGCCAAGGTCTCGCAGATTGACAAACTACAGGATGCTATAGGGTACAACAACAGCTCGGGATGTGCTCCACCAGGACTTTGTCACGGCCGCTGCAACGTAATCAATGAAGGACGTTTCCACAAGGTCGCTGTGGAGGTTCAACAAAGGCTTAAAGCCAAGGAAGGTGTATCTGCTGAACCTACTTCTGGAAACTTCTGTGGGGGGCTTAGACCTACTCACATTTCCATGGTGAAACCCATACACAAAGATTCTGAGTAAGTTGACACAATTTTGCACTGTTGGGTATAAAACATGTAGGGCTGTATTTTCGTAGACAGGCATACGTGCGATCGGTGTCAAAATGGGCGCATCTCAATTTTTGTGGCGGCGTAACTCAATTCTGCTATCGCTCCTTTCTGGGTGTTCTGGTGGACACAGCAGTGGCACCTCCAACATATCTGGCAATTTAGTAACAGAAAGTAGACTGCGCTCGGCCTGAAGAAGGGTGCGTCTCATTTTTTGTGACGGGCCAAGTGTTAGGCAAGCATGTTTGTGAATTTGGCAGAGAGGCTATGCCTCCGTGAAGTATTGCCAACTTGGCAACTTTCTCACTAAATCTGATGACTTACCACAGCCTCTTGGTGACTTTTTTTTGTCAAAAGCAACTACTAGTGACAAATCACAAATTTAACAATGTTTTTTGGTGTTCTTTAAGTTGTTTTTAATTAACTTTTAAAATACAAAAAAAAATTAGGCCATAATCAAAAAAGTGATCACAATTACAAGCATAGTTGTGTGCTGAAGGGTCAGTTTGGATCCCAAAGGCGCAGACACAAATAAGGTTTTAACTATTTATTCACATAACTTGACTAAACGAAAAGCAATGAGAATGCAACGAGAAAACGAGACGCCAAGCCCCCTTGGGCTGCCAAGTAGCACAGAGGACAGTGATCAATAATCCGGCAAAATACACACAATCTCAGATTCTTATACGGACAGTCAATCAATCTCATTGGTTGTGGCTAGACATGTGAGTACCAGTACTGACATGGAATTCTCTGATTGGCTCTTAACCCAGTAATTACAGATAGTTCCTGACATCAACAAACATCCTATAGCATAAACGATTCCTGGCATCACATAGTCCAGACATCATATAGCCTAAAACTATTTGAAACTTGATGCTGTTACATCAATACCCAAACATAACAGATCGTAAACTCTGGTGCACGGTCATGAACTCTACTCAAACTTAACCCAGGCGTAACGCCAGACATGAGACAAGACCCAAACATTACTCCTGCATGACCCGAGTCATGACAGTATACCTTAATTTTCAATCTTAATTTCTTTGTATCCCTGAATGAGTTTCTTGAAAGGATTATCTTTTATTGTCCTATACAGTAATTTGACTCAAACTATGACAATGAATTTTGGCAGAATTGGCCTCTCTGCTGGTGCCATATATCTGATCCCTGAGTTTTTAACTTTATCATTAGGAAGTTATTTGTCTCTTTCATTTGCATTTGATAGAAAATGAGTGGTCATGGCAATATATACAAATATTTATATTTGTGTTTCAATAACCCAACAGAATATCTTTGTCAGTATGATGAAAAGATGCAATCACTCCCACCTACTCTGCTTATGCATATCTGAAAGGCAGCATTATTATGGCTAGATAATAGGGAGACACAAAGAAGAACAAAAAGCTACAGGATCTGAATCCCCAAGCAGTCATTTTAGCCTTCAATTATGCAATCCTTGTTGTTTTGCTTGCCCCTGATTCGTTTTGCAGCTTTTTTTTTTTTAATTTTTTTTTACCCTGAATGCACTAGTACTAATTTTGTTTTTACTAATAATGTGGTAATGAACAAAATCATGCACGCAAACACACAAACATAAAGGGAATCTCCTGAAAAAGAATACTATTGCACATGCACGACTGGGTGAGATTAATCCAAAAAATGAATGAAAACAATGGAAAATATTTCATTTCTCCAAAAAGAAAAAAGAAAAAAAACACATCTGAACATTATGAGCTCTATGCGCTCGAAGAAAAAATGGGCGCATCTCAATTTTGGTGGCAGAACAACACAATTCTGCCATCTTGCACCTTTCTGGCCATTCTGGCGGACACAGCTGCCGTGCCAACAGTGCATTTGGCAATTTGCTAACAGAAAGTAGACTGAGTTCGACCTTAAGAAGAATGCATGTGCCGTTATGGCTTATTAATGAACTCCTTTTTTGCATCAATGACTCTGCAGACGTGGATGTGTCAAAGCAGGTTTACTGACACTCAAAAAGGTAAAACTGTAAAAACATACATAAAATATAATTACACACATGTAAACCAAATTACTAAATATATCGGGCTGCATAAGTATACTAAACAATGCAATAAGCGTCATAGACGCCATTTTAACTAATCTCCAGTTCGTACATATTTAATTAACTCACCCCGGGTTTTCACCGGATGCGGTTGCGGTGCGGTTGCGGTGCGGTGCGTCTTGACTGCGTGCTCCGGACGGGTCAATTTTTTTGTCAATCCACACCGGCTCCGCACAGCTGCGGTCCGGCAGCTCCGTCGCCGCCCACTTCCCAACGTGTCTCGCGGGACCGCGCGCGCGCGATCATGTGGCATTTCACAACGACAAACATACAGAATGTCTGTGCTCTTCTGCTATGAGATTCCATGCAGCATCCTTTTTTTGGTTGTCCTTGTAAAGTATATTAATAACGAGAGTCGGGTCAGTGCGGGTCCACTCTTTATTTCTGTCTTCCGCGTCCGGCTGCCGCTCAGTACGGCAAGCGAGACGGGCACAACAAGCAATCGCGAACATCAAACTCACTTTACATTACAGTCCTTATAAAAAGGATGTGCCGTGTCATATATTATTTTGTGGTTTTCCACCTCCAATATAAACCTCTCCTCGTCCATGTTCGCTGGTGTCTAAACCGTGAATGAGCACATGGCCCGGCGACGCCCACGTCACGTTTTGCTGAAAGCTTGCGAAATAGGAGCTGGCGAGTGTTTTATTCTGAAAGGTAACCGGAAATTTATTTTGAAACTGCCTCGGTCTTCCTGTCCCGCTCGATGTGTTTTGTGCTAGCTTGCCATTTGCCGGAGGCCTACCGCTGCGGCGTCCGGCAAAAATAGAAAATAGGTCTATCCTTGCGGAAGGCTTGCGGCACGCCGCAGGCCTTCCGCAGTCGACACGCAACGCACCCGCAAGCGGTGTAAACTGCACCATTCGAATGAATGGAATCTAATTGCTTGCGTCGCCGGACCGCACCGCAACCGCACCGCAACCGCACCGCAACCGCAACCGGTGAAAACCCGGGGTAAGAAAGTGCCGCTACAGCCAGCCTACTGACGGCCAATATACTCCAAACTGAGCCATAAAGTAGTTACATACAAATAAAATATACCTACCGGCGATGCAACTCTCGGATGCAACTCTCGGAACGGCAGAGAATGCGTGCCGTCCTCTTTTATTTCCTATATTGCCTCACTTCCGCCTCGCAACAAAATTAAGGAAGATTAACCGCAGCAACCTGTAGTGTCCACTAGATGGCACCACGTACGCATAAACAGCTTGAAATCAAACACTACTGGAAACTACACATTAGGCAAATAACATTCATTGCGTAACAGCACACTCCCCGTCTGGCGTGATATAGCGCCACAAATTACCCTTACTGTGAAACTAACACAACTTCTGAAACGGGCCGTAAAAACACTTTACTACCCTCTGATCTAGCAACCTTAACCTCTACTGTACGGACCTGGCCATCTTTGGAAGGAAACACTTGAGTTATAAGTCCAAGAGGCCATTCGTTTCGAGGGATTTGACTGTCCTTGAGCACAACTGTAGTTCCTGGGGTGATGTTGGGCTGGGTGGACTGCCACTTGCGACGCGGCTGCAGTGTGGGTAGATACTGCTTTCTCCATTTGTCCCAAAAGGTGTTTGACAAGTGCTGGACCTGGCGCCACTGATGCTTGTACAGGTCAGACACCGAGAAGTTACCTGCTGGTGCTTTAAGTGAAATTCCATTTTGAGTAAGCAGGGTAGCTGGAGTTAGAATGAGTGGGTCACTAGGGTCAGCTGACACAGGAACAATGGGCCTTGCGTTTATAATGGCTGACACCTCTGCCATGAAGGTAACAAGAACTTCATGAGTGAGTTTCGTGTTCTTGAGTTGGAAAAACATTGTGTCCAATATTCTTCGTGCAAGACCAATCGTTCTTTCCCATGACCCACCAAAATGGGACACATGTGGGGGATTAAAGGTCCATGTGCTTCCTTGTTCGGTCAAGTAAGTTTGCACAGCTGTATTGTCCATGTTTGAAGGGATTTTTAGTTCCTTGCATGCACTGACGAAGTTTGTGCCCCGATCAGAGCGAATCGTTTTTACAGATCCTCTAATAGCAAGAAACCGTCGAAGTGCATTTACAAAACTTTAAGTGTCTCGTGCCTCTACCACTTCAATGTGGACTGCTCTTATACTTAAGCATGTGAAAATGACGGCCCACCTTTTGTTTTGGATAACGTGTCCTCGGGTTCTTTTTGAAGAAACAAACCATGGGCCAAACACGTCGATGCCCACGTTTGTGAATGGAGGATCTGTTGCAAGACGGTCTGGAGGAAGGTTAGACATTTTCTGGGTACTTGGAGGAGCTCGAAGCCGTTTGCAAGTTACGCAGTGGTAAATGATCGTGCTAACTTTTCTCTTGCCTCCCACAATCCACCATCCTGCGGCACGGACTGCTCCTTCTGTGAACAAGCAACCCTGGTGGCGAGTTTGTTCATGACACTGTCTAATAATTAGCGCTGCAATGTGATGGTGTCCAGGAATGATGATGGGATTCTTTTCGTTTTCATTGATATTTGCGTTCGTGATGCGACCACCTACTCGCAAAAGTCAATTTGTATCCAAGAAGGGGTCCAAATTCTTTAAAGGACTAGTTTTGGGGATCTTGGCTTGTCTTTGTATACACATTATTGCTTCAGTATACATGTCCTGTTGTACTGCTCCAATGACGACACTTTGGGCTAGATTGAGCTCAGTTAGAGTGGGTCCAGTTTCGCAGTAATGCCAGCCATGACACTGTTTTGTTTCTTGTGAAGATGAGCTGAACTTACGACTGATGTGCAGGAGACGGGCGAGTGCACGAATGAGAGATCTCCAGGTAGAAAACTTTGAGAACCTGTGAGAGCTAAGTTGTGTGAAGTGGACAGTGGTTTTGAGTGTGGATACTTGAGGTCTGATTTCTCCATCAGTGTTGGGCTCCACAAGATCATAGGTGTCATCAGCAGACTTTTGTCCTTGGAACAGAATGTCTGGGCCAGTGAGCCAGTTAGTAAGAGGCAGCTGATACACAGGAACTGCACGTGTTGCGTGATCTGCGGGGTTTTGATCGCTGGCTATGTAATGCCACTGGCTCGCTGAGATGACCTGCGGATTCTGTTGACACGGTTGCTAACATAGACATAGAATCTACGTGTTTCATTGTAAATATATCCTAAGACAACTTTACTGTCTGAGTAGAATGTAGTTTTGTCTAATTCAAGGTCGAGTTCATCTGAGATCAAATCTGTGAGCTCTACTGCTAACACAGCGGCACCAAGTTCTAATCTTGGTATGGTTTGATCTGGGCGTGGTGCTAACTTTGCTTTACCCATAACAAAGCCAATATGACAACGTCCCTTTGAATCTGTGACTTTCAGATAGGCAACCGCCGCGATTGCCTTGGTAGATGCGTCTGAGAAAACGCACAGCTCTTTTTGTGGAGCACTGGATGGGGAAATTTCTGTGTACACTCTTGGGATTGATAGTTCAGACAGCTCTTTGAGTGAGTCTTTCCAAAGTGACCATGTTTCCTCCATTTCCGGCGGGAATGGAGCATCCCAGTCTCCATTTTCAACAGTGAGCTCACGGAGGATAGACTTCCCATGAATGTTGACTGGCGCTACGAAGCCTAATGGGTCATAAAGGCTGTTTATTGTTGATAAAACGCCTTGCCTAGTGAAGGGCTTCCTCTCATCTGATGTTCTGAGAGTAAAACAATCTCTTTTAATGTCCCAAAGGATGCCAAGACTACGCTGCATGGGAACAGAGTTACCTTCAAAGTCCAAGTCTTTTAGATCTGCAGCATGGTCTTGCGATGGGAAGGCTTCCAAAACTTCCTTTCTGTTTGTTGCAATCTTGTGCAATCTTAGGTTTGATTTTGCAAGTGTCTCACGAGTTCTGTGTAAAAGTGACACAGCTTTTTGCACAGTAGGCAGGGATTTGAGCCCATAGTCCACATAGAAGTACCGCATGACAAACTTCTTCACATCTGGATCAGACTCTGGCTCACACTGTAGGACGGACTGGTGTAAGCCGTAGATGGCGACTGCTGGAGATGGGGCATTTACAAAGACATGAACGGTCATTCTGTATTCTGTAATGTCTTTAGATAGATCATTGTCGCGAAACCACAAAAAACGTAAGTAGTTCCTGTCTTCCTCTCGAACTCGAAAACTGTAAAACATTTGTTCAATGTCCACTGTAAATGCGACTTTTTCCTTTCTGAAGCGCATTAGCACTCCTAGTAGTGAGTTGTTGAGGTCTGGTCCTGTTAACAACACATCGTTTAATGGCACACCTTGATGCCTGGAACTGCTGTCAAAAACTACCCTAATCTGTTTAGGTTTCCTCGGGTGGTAGATGCCAAACAGTGGCAAATACCAACATTCCTCTCTGTCTTCTACAGAGGGGGCAATTTCTGCATGTCCATTTTTGAATATTTTCTCCATGAAGCTAATGAAGTGTTCCTTCATTTCGTGTTTCCTTTCAAAGTTACGAACCAATGACATGAGGCGGGTGAGTGCTTGTGATCGGTTGTTGGGCAGATTTGGACGTGATGGCTTGAATGGCAATGGAGCTGTCCAGTTGCTGTCTTTTTCCTTTATTAGACCTTCTTCCATCACTTTCAGAAAAGCTTTGTCTTGAATCGAGGGTGAGATGTAATTGTCAAACCTTGTTTGTTTGAGCACATTACATCCTAGGTGGTCGGGTTCACATGCAATGCTGTGATCAATCTGACTGTTGTACGAGACCTGTATGTCGCAGTGTTTTTCTTTTACGTTGCACACATTTGGACATGGCTCAAACAGTGTGGGGCGGCCTTTCTCTGTCGCATTAGTGAAGAGCGTTTTTACTGAAGAGCGTTTTTACTGCCAAGGTTTTATGCACGTCTCCTAAACACACATTTCCTACTATGACCCATCCAAGGTCTAATTTCTGTGCGTAGGGTGCGTTGTGAGGGCCACTTATCTGCTTGTGGATTTTGTGTACTCTTGGTCCCGTCCAAGTAGCATTAAAATTTGGGCATTAGAGTCCAGTTTGGGAATGTGATGAGCCACAGATTTTAAGTGACTGTGATGCTTTGCTGCATTAGGAGTTGGTATTTCATCCCTATCATTTGGGATGTCTTTGCATTCAATGAGGCTAAGGAGTGGGAGGTGGACTGTACCATCTAAAGCCTCCACTACATAGCCAGTAGCTCTCCTACCCATTGTTTCTGTGACACCTGAACATGTGCGCAGTGAGTAGGGAGAGCTAGGACCCAAGTCGTTAAACAACTCAAAAAATTCTGAGCGGACTAACGATCTGTTACTTTGCTCATCATGAATGGCATAGAGACGTACTACTTTGCTAGGACAGCCTGCAGGGTATACTTTCACAAGGCAGATTTTAGAACATGATCTACCCGTCTTGATTTCACCACAAACCTGAGTGCATTTGGAGGCTATCTTGTCAGGCTCTGTGGGACGACTCTGTGGGACCTGGCTCCCCGCCATGCTCTGATGCTGGTTCAGCCTCATTCTGCCATGGTGCTGGGCTTGGGTGGAGAGCAGCACAATGTTTAGCACTATCACACTCAGAACATTGTACTTTCAACTTACAGTCTTTCGCCATATGCTTGGAAGTGTTACAGCATTTATAGCAGATGTTGTTCTCTTTCAAGAATGCTTTTCTCTCATAAAGTGGTTTCATCCGAAATGTTCTACATTTACATAGAGGATGGCTTTTTTTGTGTATTGGGCAAAGTTTATCATTGTCCATTTTTCTGTCCGCGTTATCTTGTGTATCTAAGCCAGAGCCGTGAACTATTTCGGTTTTGTGTACTGATATTTCTTTTTGTTTGTGTGCTTTCCAAGGTGTTTTTTCTGGCTTGGAAAGAGCATCGGACTGAGATGAAAACTGAAAGCTTGGGTCATTTCTTGCATTTGCCTCTTGTGTCACAAAGTCCACAAATACATTGAATGGTGGATACGCGACGTGGTGTTTGGTTTTGTACTTGGTCCCAACTGTTATCCACTTTTCCTGCAAGTTAAATGGGAGCTTCTGGACAATGGGATTTACCCCTGTAACAACTATGGCCTATGGCCCAGGCCACCCTCCAATTTTTTTTTAAAGTTTGCTTCTTCTAAAGCAAATTCTCTGCAGCTGCATAAATATTCCACTGACCAGACAGGATCTAAGCTTGGTTAGCTCTGCAGGTAGTCACCCAACCACCAACAAAGCTCTTTTGAAGCCGCTGACCAGGAGACAAAGGGATTTATGCGTCTGCCGAAGGAGTCTATTCGGGCCCCGACTTCCCGGAGCCCGAGAAACGCCTGCAATGAATTGGAATATACAAACGACTGATCAAAGGAATGTTTATGAAGTTTCTTATCAACCAGGGGGGACTCTCTGGCGTCACCCCTCCATGGGGGCACCCCTGGAACGTCTAGAATGGAGCAACAGCACCGTCAAGTGGTGAAACTTGGAACTATCCTTAGTGACAATTCATACAAGCAACCGCATTTTTACACATTTATACCATGATAATTCTTGACAGATAACTGAACTACGTATGATTCATGTTATATCTTTGTGTGTATGAAAAGTTTCCCAGCCTGCTTCAACTCTTTGTTCCAAGAAACTTGCTAAACACGTGGCCCCTTTGTCCCTGGCAGCAACCGTTGCCACGAGAGCAGAATACTCGCTCCACGCCACGCCAAAGCAGGTGCAAACTGCAACGCTGACCCCAAAGACTCTTTTACTCCTTTTTTTTCCTTGTTTTTTTTTCACCATCGGTGATTGCCCGCCAGCGGCGAGCTCAGCGGCCCCCGGGGTACACTTGCCACGTACCGCCGGACTCAAGGTTGTTGCACCTAAGCCGCCCAGCACCTCACCTGCTATTCGGTGGCGCCCCGCCGCGGTGCTAGCTCACCTCCAACGGCTGGCCTTCCCCGTACGCAGGCGCGTAGCAGACCGAGCTCCAACACCTGGAGTCGGACAGCTGTCCGGCAGAACCAACCTTGCCGGAGAATCAACCTCGCCGAGTCGCCGACCAATCAAGGGACGAGCCGCGCAACTACGTCAGCCCCCGAGCGGCTTCCTTGCTCACCTGTGGAATAGCCCTTTTTTTGATTTTCTTACCTTTTTCAACGAACATTGACTATTTTTCCCCCTTTCAAAAGACCGCCCGTTTCTGTTCGCTTCGACGCAACATCTATTCTCGTAAGTCCACGTTCCCCAAATCGGTACCACTGTGCGCAACTTACGTTTGAAACATATCACAGATCTGGCAGGTCAAATTTCTCTTTTCCCTGTTTCCTTATTCATTCGCATTCCTTCCTTATTTTAATTTGCTTTATTTTATTTCTTTTCTTCTGACGGTAGAATAGTTAGATAGGCAGTGTTTTGATACTGGAGTGTAGCAATCGTGAATAAATGCATGTTTTATTAACTCTATTCCGCCTAAGTCATCTGTGTTTCCGAGTGGATTATTATTCTTTTGTTAGTACAACGAACCACTGAATATCGAGTGTGGCGACTTTAGATTATAAATGACTGATGAAGGAAGGATTTTGGTCGTTGTTTGCTCCTGTTAACCCAAAGCAAAACCAACGTGGTGCCCCTAGAGGTTATCGAGGTAAATATAATTTACCTCTGTAACGTCCAGATTATTAATTCGTCCAAAAGACGACCCAATTATCGCTACACCCCCATTATGGATAAATGGATTGCACTGAGAATAATTGGGAATTGGGAAAGCCTGATTTGGAGGAAGATAGGTCTCATCGCTCTCTTTACTGACTTGCACCCTATGCTGTTGTATACACGGTCTTGAAGTCTCACTGTTTTGTGGTGGCTGTGACGACGTTTCAACAAATGAGGCTTGATCCAGGACATATTGCTTTGTGCGTTCTGCTGTTTCTGAAGGAGACGAATTACTTCGTATCTCCAATTGAGAGGCAGCTGCTGCCTCTAACACCTCGGCTTCTGCTATGGCTGAAGCTACATCTCTCTCTTGTTGCAGTAACTCAATAGATGCTTCAAGTTTGGCTTTTTCTAATTTTAAATTTAATTCTTTCTCAGCAAAGCTAAAACGAGCCTTTGCTGCTTTGGCTTTTGCTCTTGCCTTCGCTGCTGCAGAATCTGTCGACTTCATACTTGAGCGAGTCTTGTAGGTAGTTGACTTGTCGGACGGCGCCTTTTCATACCGCTTCTGGTCGGCCATTGTTGCGTTGACCAAGTGACGACTGCTCAGACACTGCTGTATGCCGTGTTGCCCCAGGCGTAGTAGTGGTCAGCGTAGATTCACTTTAGTCGCGTAGATGGTCGCCGGATCTCAAGCTTGGATGCCGCCGTTTTACTGTGCCGTTATGGCTTATTAATGAACTCCTTTTTTGCATCAATGACTCTGCAGACGTGGATGTGTCAAAGCAGGTTTACTGACACTCAAAAAGGTAAAACTGTAAAAACATACATAAAATATAATTACACACATGTAAACAAAATTACAAAATATATTGGGCTGCATAAGTATGCTAAACAATGCAATAAGCGTCATAGACGCCATTTTAACTAATCCCCAGTTCGTACATATTTAATTAACTAAGAAAGTGCCGCTACAGCCAGCCTACTGACGGCCAATATACTCCAAACTGAGCCATAAAGTAGTTACATACAAATAAAATATACCTACCGGCGATGCAACCTTAAATAAAGACATCGTGTTCTCTCGGAACGGCAGAGAATGCGTGCCGTCCTCTTTTATTTCCTATATTGCCTCACTTCCGCCTCGCAACAAAAATAAGGAAGATTAACGGCAGCAACCTGTAGTGTCCACTAGATGGCACCACGTACGCATAAACAGCTTGAAATCAAATACTACTGGAAACTACACATCAGGCAAATAAACAACATTCATTGCGTAACAGCACAATACCATCTTAATTTTCGTGCCGGGGCAAGTATTAGTCTAGCGTACGTGTTTGTGAATTTGGTAGACAGCCATTTCCTCCTTGAGTGTTCCAAGGTGTTTAGCTGCCTAGCACATCACCAATTTGATAACAAAAAGTAGACTAAATTCTAGCCCTCTGAGGCTCAATTTAAATTTTAAGAAAAACAGAAAAAAAAACAGAAAAAATTAGATATTTGGAGAAAATTATCATATGGGGTAGTAGTATACAATTTTGACTTTTTTTGTGAGACCCTGATATGCAATGTATTCTGGGATGTTGCACATTTCCAACATTGGCCGAGTTTGGTTAATTAACACTGAAGACTGAGAATATGGAATGAATACTATTTGCAGAGCAAGTTCTGAATAATGTTACAAAGTGTTAGTGTACAGTGGCAGAATAACAACAAAAACAACGTGGTATGGATGAGTAAATTGAAATTATGTTTGTTTTTTGTCTTTCTGGAAAGCGCTTTGTGACGGTTCAGGCTGTTTGAAAGGGCTATATAAATAAACTTGAGTTGAGTTGAGGAATCTGCCTCTGATCATTTGGAGTGAAGTTACACACTATTTCATTTTCCATCGGATATACCCTCAATGACACCTCAAAGTAATAAATAAACACTAGTAAGAAAACATAACAATACATTAACAATAAGTAAACACTGGCTCAAAATATTGGCAAAAAAAGCATGTTGGCATTGGTACACGTTGCAAATCTGTTTTTTTTTTATCCAGAGTTTGTTTGTTTTTTTAAAGCACTTACAGCAAATTAGTCTGGGCCTTGTCGACTATGTAATTTTCATCACTTTCCTCAACCAGCCAAAATGCCCCCATACTGCTCATGTAAATGAGCTTGGAGGGTCTGCAATTTTAGGGTTATTATTCTTATTAATATTAATTAGGCTACTATATTTGCTTAAATTGATTTATCCGGATTGGAAGCAAAAACTGTGAATTGTGAGTTGGCAGTGGTGTGTTATAGTTCAACCAATGGTGGAGGGAACCACATAGAACCAATACACTTTCTAATCAGATTTATGACAAAAATGCTGTTTCAGATATGGACAAAGCATGTGCGCATGTGCAAAATGCATGCTGTTAATATATTTAATTTTTCATAATACAGTATTCACTAAGAATGCGCTGCGTCAGGTAATAGCGCGAAATATTGCACCACAACTGCACCCGCAGTCTGCGCCAAGTTACCCACCTATTCACGAAGGATATTGCTCTAATCATATACCGGCGCAAACACGCCCACAAAACTGACAGCTGGGAGCAAATTTGCACCTGATTTACCACACATGGCAATGGATTTGCGCCAAGAACATGGTTGTTATAGTAACAGTTGCGGGAAAGATGACATTATCAGAAAGCGATCGAGGTTGGACCGAGAGTAAGCGTTTAGAGCGCCATTTGTTATGTGCCGTGAGGCAAAGCAAGGCCAGGACCCAGGATGCAGAGTGAGAGACAAAGTCCACAGTTTATTGTTCACAAAAGTATCAACAGAAAAGCACCTTGCTCAGGGAAAAAGTTCTAGAAAACAAAGTAGCAACCAAAAATCACCTTGTTCAGGGATGAAGAAACACTAAAGCGCAAAGTAGCAACATAAAACACCAGGGACCAAAGTAGCAACAGAAAGAGCCGTCTTAATAGACCGGTAGAACGAGAAACAAAAAACCACTACAAGCCGGAGACCAGGGACTAGAACACAACAAGGGTGTGGCAGGAGGAGACAAGCAAACGTAGCAGGTATGGCAAGGGAATGTTCCGGCACAGAACCAAAGGAGGGGCTGGTTAAATAGGTTGTTGGCTCATCAGGCTGATGAGCCTCAGGTGTGGGAGCAGGCCTCTGCCTGCGAGGTTGGCGCCGCCTCCTGCCACACTCTGGAACTGCTAGAGAGACAACAGAACCATCACAGTACCCCCCCCCTAAGGAACGCCACCCGGCGTTCGACCAGGCTTATCAGGGTTACGGGCATAGAACTCACGCAGCAGTTGCGGGTCCAAAATGAGGGCACGTGAGATCCAGGAGCGGTCCTCCGGGCCGTACCCCTCCCAGTCGACGAGATACTGGAACCCCCTGCCCCGCCTGCGGACATCAAGGATGCGATTCACGGTGTATGCAGGGTGTCCATCAACGATCCGGGGAGGAGGTGGCGGTGGGGCGGGTGGCTGGAGGGGGCTATCCACGACCGGTTTCAGGAGAGACACGTGGAAAACGGGGTGGATCCTGAGGGATGACGGGAGCCGGAGTCGGACAGCATTCGGGTTGATGATCTTGTCAATGGGAAAAGGGCCAATGAAGCGTGGAGCCATTTTGCGGGAGTCCACTTGAAGGGGCAGGTCACGTGCGGAAAGCCAGACACGCTGTCCCACTTGGTAGTCGGGGGCTGGGGTTCTCCTCCGGTCAGCCAGGCGTCGGTTGCGCTCCGCTGTCCTGGACAGCGCTGCTCGAGCCTCCCTCCAGACTCGTCTGGCACGGCGGAAGTGGGCATGGATGGACGGGACGGCAACCTCGGACTCCTGGCTGGGAAACAGAGGGGGTTGGTAGCCCGAGGTCACCTTAAATGGGGACATGCCTGTGGCAGTGCTGATCAGTGTGTTATGCGCGTATTCCACCCATGGGAGGTGCGCGGACCAGGAGGCAGGAAGGCGTGAGGCTACGCAGCGCAGAGCTGTTTCCAGGTCTTGATTTGCACGCTCCGTCTGACCGTTGGTTTGGGGGTGGTAGCCGGAGGAGAGACTGGGAGAGATCCCCAGTGCCCGACAGAAAGCCTTCCAGACTTGAGAGGTGAATTGTGGACCCCTGTCCGACACGATGTCTGTGGGGATTCCGTGGAGCCTGAATACATGTTGGACCAATAGGTTAGCAGTCTCCAAGGCGGTGGGGAGTTTTGGGAGGGGGACATAATGAACTGACTTGGAGAATCTGTCGACGATGGTAAGGATTGTGTCATTGCCCTCGGATGGGGGAAGTCCCGTGACGAAATCCACCGCGATATGCGACCATGGCCGAGAGGGGATGGGCAAGGGGCGTAATAGGCCTGCCGGGGCTTGATGAGAAGGTTTATTGCGGGCGCAAACTGAGCATGACGCAACAAAAGCCCGAACATCGGCAGCCATGGTTGGCCACCAGAAGCGCTGTTGGATCAGGGAGAGTGTCCGGTGGATCCCAGGGTGGCAAGCGATTCTTGAGGTATGTCCCCAGAGGAGCACAGGAGTCCTGGCGGCAGGTGGCACGAACAGTTTCCCTGGAGGACATTCATTTGGAACTGGTTGGTTGTCAAGTGCCTCCTGAACTTTCTTCTCCACTCGCCACCGCATCGCCCCGACCACACACTCAGGGGAGAGGATCGTGCTTGAGTCCCTCTCTTCCTCTCCAGAGGCGAACTGCCGGGAGAGGGCGTCAGGTTTCAGGTTTCGGGAGCCGGGGCGGTAGGTGAGGGTGAAGTTGAAGCGTCCGAGGAAGAGAGCCCAACGAGCTTGACGAGAGTTCAGTCGTTTGGCGGTGCGGAGATAGGACAAGTTCTTGTGGTCCGTCCAAACAATGAAGGGATGAGTTGCACCCTCCAGCCAATGCCGCCATTCTTGGAGGGCTAGGACCACTGCCAGGAGTTCGCGGTTGCCCACATCATAGTTGCGCTCCGCCGGGGAAAGCCGGCGGGAGAAGTAAGCACAGGGGTGTAGTTTTTGGTCCGCAGGCAGGCGCTGAGAGAGGACGGCCCCCACTCCTGAATCTGACGCATCCACCTCTACCACAAACTGCTGCTCGGGATCTGGGTGGGCGAGAACAGGGGCATTAACAAAGAGTTCTTTCAGACGGTTAAAAGCACATTGAGCATCGGCAGACCACACGAAGCGAAGTTTGTTTGAGGTCAAACACGTGAGAGGAGCAGCTATACTACTATAGTTTCGGATAAATCTCCTATAGAAGTTAGCGAATCCAAGGAAACGTTGCAGCTGCTTCCGATTGGTAGGCAGAGGCCAATTTTTAACCGCTTCGATTTTAGAGGGATCGGCCCTGAGCTGCCCCTTTTCTATCACATAGCCCAGGAAATTAACAGTGGAAACATGAAATTCACATTTCTCAACTTTAACATACAGTTTGTTTTCTAGTAACCTCCGCAGGACATCTCTTACGTGCCCCACATGCTCTTCATGTGATCGAGAAAAGATGAGAATATCGTCTAGATATGCAAAAACATTCTTATCGAGCAGGTCTCTGAGTACATCATTCACAAATGACTGGAATGTTGCTGGAGCGTTTGTGAGCCCAAAGGGCATGACCAAATACTCAAAATGTCCCAAATGGGTATTGAAGGCAGTTTTCCACTCGTCGCCGTCGCGTATCCTTACCAGGTGGTAGGCGTTTCGGAGGTCCAATTTGGTGAACACCATTGCATTGTGGAGAGGGCTGAATGCAGCGTCCAGGAGCGGCAGAGGGTACTTGTTTTTAACTGTGATGGTGTTTAAGCCAGTGTAGTCAATGCAAGGACGCAGAGTTTTATCCTTCTTTTCCACAAAGAAAAACCCTGCGCCTAATGGAGATGAAGACGGTCTTATAAGTCCTGCAGCTAATGAGTCGGTGATGTATTTTTCCATTGCTTCCCGTTCGGGTTTGGTTAAGTTGTATAGTCTGTGTGTTGGGAGTGGAGCCCCAGGGAGCAGTTCTATAACACAGTCATAGGGTCTATGTGGGGGAAGGGAGCACGCCAAGTCCTTTCTGAAAACTGCCTTTAAATCGTGGTATTCACTGGGGACGTTACTTAGGTCAATATCTTTTGAGTAGTGGGGAGAGTTAGGACCCCTGGCAGGTAGGGCTGACTTTAGACAGTGGGCATGGCAATAGTTGCTCCAGTTCCGAATTGTGCCTGTGGACCAGTCTATGTGGGGGTTATGCAGCTTCAACCAGGGAATCCCTAGAATTGCGGTGTTGAGGGGGGAGGAAATCACATAGAACTCAATTACTTCATGATGGTTACTAGAGAGTGTCAGTTTAATGGGTGTGGTTCTGTGTGTAACCCTTTCTAGAAGCCTCCCGTCGACTGCAAGAACTTTCTTGGGGGAGGTCAGTGGAGTCAGGGAAAGATTGTTGTTTTTAACATAGTCAATGTCTATGAAGTTGTCATCGGCTCCGGAGTCTATCAGCACCTGGACAGGTAACGAGCAAAGTGTCGTGTGAATCATACCTGGTACCTGTATTTGGGAGGACGAGGGGGAAGATATTCGGCTCACCAGTGCCTCCCTTCCTACTGGTGAGCCCCGGCTTTTGGCAACTCGGGGCAGCTTGCCAAGAAGTGGCCCCCCTGGCCGCAGTACAGGCACAGTCGGCTCCTCATGCGTCGCTGTCGTTCGACAGGGGTGAGTCGAGCCCTGCCCAACTCCATGGGCTCGTCGCGAGGTGTCGTGCTGGAATGGAGTTCAGGAGCGGTGCTCGGAGATGAGGCGGTGGAGTTCCCCATGACGGTTGAGCTGGACGGTGAGAAAGTTGACGAGCGACGAGCCATGTCCATCTTCCTCTCCCGCCGTCTCTCCCTGAGCCGATTGTCCATCCGTGTTGCTAATGTAATAAGGTCATTTAGTGAGTTACATTCATCCCTTAAAGCCAACTCATCTTTTATCTCCCCAGCGAGCCCCTTTTGAAAAATAGTTTGTAGCTCAGAGTCCCCCCATCCGCTACTGGCTGCCAGAACCTGGAAAGTTAATGCATATTGAGAGACAGAGTGGCTACCTTGACGCAGATCCAGCAACTGGCCAACTGCTTCCTTGCCTCGCACCGGGTGATCAAAAATGCGTTTCATTTCTCCGGTAAACTGTTCATAATCATTTAGCACTGCCGATCCTTGTTCTGTGATTGCCAAGGCCCAAGCGGCCGCTTGTCCTGATAACAGACTCATAATGAAAGCGATTTTTGACTGGGCAGTAGCATAAGTACTGGGTTGCTGGTTAAACACTAATCTACATTGTAGCAAAAACTGAGCACATGTGCCTAAGTCTCCAGAATACCTAGCAGGAATCGGAATAAATGGCTCTCTGGGAGAAGACGGCTGGGAGGCTGGAGGGGTTGCCGCCGATGGAGAGGGCGAGCAACCAGAGGAGCTGGACGACGGCAGTTGGTGACTCATGGCTGCCATCTGCTTGTTCAGCTGGTCCACACTGGTGGTGAGTTGCTGTAGATGGTCCATCACTTGTTGCAGGGTTGATTGGTGTTGTCCCACAAGTGCTCCTTGTGCCGAAAGCGCACTCCTTAAGCGCTCTGACTCTGCTGGGTCCATTATGGCCGGAACATTCTGTTATGTGCCGTGAGGCAAAGCAAGGCCAGGACCCAGGATGCAGAGTGAGAGACAAAGTCCACAGTTTATTGTTCACAAAAGTATCAACAGAAAAGCACCTTGCTCAGGGAAAAAGTTCTAGAAAACAAAGTAGCAACCAAAAATCACCTTGTTCAGGGATGAAGAAACACTAAAGCGCAAAGTAGCAACATAAAACACCAGGGACCAAAGTAGCAACAGAAAGAGCCGTCTTAATAGACCGGTAGAACGAGAAACAAAAAACCACTACAAGCCGGAGACCAGGGACTAGAACACAACAAGGGTGTGGCAGGAGGAGACAAGCAAACGTAGCAGGTATGGCAAGGGAATGTTCCGGCACAGAACCAAAGGAGGGGCTGGTTAAATAGGTTGTTGGCTCATCAGGCTGATGAGCCTCAGGTGTGGGAGCAGGCCTCTGCCTGCGAGGTTGGCGCCGCCTCCTGCCACACTCTGGAACTGCTAGAGAGACAACAGAACCATCACACCATTAAGCAGAGAGGACAACAACGACGTCATTCATTCATAAAGTACAAATTATTGGTGCGATTGTTTTTTTTTTTTAAATATATTTTCAGAGGTTGGCGTGGGCGCATAGTTTGCATCTGGCACGTAAAAAATGATCGTAAAATGCCTCCATGCCATTGTCGATCAGCCCGGGTTACGTTATGTATCCTAAAACAAACATACAAAGATTTTCCCCTCCCTCTCTTTTTTCTCTCTCTCTCTCTCTCTCTCTCTCTCTCTCTCTCTCTCTCTCTCTCCTCTCTGCGTGATCTGCCGTTGATGTTGTGCTGCAAATGGCACGTACTGCTGTCATGATCGAGATTGCAGCAGTTAAAACATGCTTTCCAAAAACATTTGCGTCACGCAAACGAGGTGTGGCTATTTGCGCTGGCGTTAGTGAATTAGACACTGCATATCAATGAGTCTCATTTGCATTGGGGTGGGCTTATTTTGCGTCAAATCTGACACGACGAGAGGAGGGAGGACTCAGACGCAGATATAAAGTTGGCCAAAAAGGCTGCAGTTTTAATGACCGGAAACTCAAAACGCCTCTTAAAGAGGGAAAAAAGGCTGAACAAAAAAAGCTCCAAACTGGAGAGACAAAAAGGGCACTCAAAAACGGGGACAACAGAAAGCGCTCCACTAGGGAGGAAAACAAGGGGCAAACTAAGGGCGCAAGACAAGGCAAGGCAAGGCAAGGCAAGGCAAGGCAAGGCAAGGCAAGGCAAGGCAAGGCAAGGCAAGGCAAGGCAAGGCAAGGCAAGGCATAAAACAAGGGCTGTGGTTCAAGGGCTGTGAGGACGCTTCCATGCACTGAGAGGTGACACTTCGGCAACGGAGGGGAGAATGCTGATGGCTTTTATTGCGTGACTTGATTGGTGACAGGTGGCGATAATCATGGGCGGTGACCGGTGATTAGTGAGCGGCAGGAAAGGCAAGTGACCTGAGATGAGAGGGGAATCAGAACTTCAAAACAAAACAGGAAACATAACTACAAAAATAAGAGCATGGACCGCCACGCCGGTGGCGGCGTGACACAAATCTATGCAAATTACCTCATTTACATACGCCCAAATAACACCGTCGCACCGTGACGCAATCTGTTCGGCAGAGCACTTTGTGACGGATTTCCCCATCTGCGCGTTTTTAGTGAATTAGGCGCTCGCAGATTGCTCAATTGTTGCCGGTTAGCGCGGTGCAAAGGCGACGCAAACCTTTAGTAAATAGGCCCCAGAGTGTGGTTACAGTTCCGCCAGTTGCCTATCCCTCTCTTACTTGGAGTGTCACAATTTCAGTTTGGAAATGTGTGTAATAACAGTGTCATTGTGTCATTTCTACCTAAATAACTTCTTCCCATTTCAGAATTAAAAAGTTAATGAACGATGCCATCACAAATAATGACTTCCTAAAGCGACTGGAGCCGCAGCACATGAGGGAGATGGTTGACAGTATGTATGAGAAGGTGTACACTCAAGGACAGCTGGTCATCCAGGAGGGTGAATCTGGAAACTACCTCTATGTTTTAGCAGGTCAGTTTACTCACTGCATAAGAGTGGTTACCAGCATGCCGTCCGCGGGCCCAAAGACCATATGATAAGTCTGCAGAACTATTTAAAATATATCTCAACATTGATGGGACATTGTTATTTTTCGGAATGTTGTGGAAGTTTTCAGAGTTGTATCGACAGTGTTGCATATTGACAGTTGTTTCCCACCTTGTTAATTCATTGTTTACAATTATTGATAAATCATCAACCTGACATCGCCACATAGATGAATACCTTTAATTATTATAATCAACGTTAAAATGGATAAAAGTAGTTTGCTATTTACAGTCCAGTAGCATAATGAAATACTGTAAGGATATGTTCTGCATTTCAGATGGCTTGCTGGAAGTCATACAAAGCGGCAAGTTGCTTGGTGAAATGTATCCTGGAACAGCATTTGGAGAATTAGCAATATTGTATAATTGCAAAAGAACAGCCACTGTAAAAGGTGAGTACTATCAAGACTGTTTGCTGACTTAGCGATACTTTTCTGACCCCTCTTGTACACTATTAAAAAACAAACAAAGTGCCTCGAAACAAAGGCAAAAGTGGTCCTCATGTTGGCAGCAATTCAGCATGTTTCAGAAGTGAGCCACAATAGCCTTTGACTATATCAACATATATTTTTTCAACGTCATTAATAGGGATGTAACGATATCGAAACGTCACAATACGATATTATCACGATATGAAGCTCACGATACAATAATTATCACGATATTGTGGGGAAGATGGTGATATTTAAAAAATATATATTACATATACAGTGGTACCTCTACTTACGAAATTAATGGGTTCCGGAAGAAAGTTCTTAAGTAGAAAATTTTGTAAGTAGAGACGCATTTTCCATGTAAATGCCCTAATCCGTTCCAAGCCTCCCAAATTTCAGACAAATGTTTTATAAAGCATAAAAATGCATCAAAACATGTAACAAATACATGTTACAATTAGATTATTGCACAATAAATGAGAGTTGTGCATAATGTAAATAACAAAGAATAGAGTAAAGAATAAAAATGATGGTCATTCACCTTTTTAACTGCTGTCCTCATCGTTTTTTGCCCTCTGGTTCATGTTCTCCTCTCTCAGGGGTGTTTTTTTTTTTTAAACAATCCTTCGTTAATGTCCAATGCAAACATCATCTTAGTGAGCAAACGCCCGACTGGTGAACACTTTTTTTGGGCGATTCTTTTAAACAAATTTTGAAACTTCCGGTATGGCGAGGCATATTTTTTTTTCAAAAAAAAAAAAAGCCCGTCTCGTCGCAATTAAAAACTTTAATTTGTGAAACTGTGCCTTCATCACTCACCAATTGTTTGAATTTTTGCACAAATTCGTTGGCCGTTAGTTCATACATTTACGATAAATCGGAACACCTCATGGGCCGCGGGATGAATGATGAGGACGCTGTATAGACACCGATCTAGTATACGCTCATAGATACCTATGGTAGAGGTTCCTCTTAGCCAATGGGATGCCAGAAACATGCACAAACACCAATCTAGTATACGCTCATACCTATGGTAGAAGGTTCCTCTTAGCCAATGGGATGCCAGAACGATGCACAAACACCGATCTAGTAGGTATTTACGCTCATAGGTACCTATGGTAGGAAATAGCCATAGCCGAAAGTATGTTGCGTTCGGTAATGTATTTTTACCTTCGTATCTAGAAATTTCTTTCGTAACAAGAGGCAATATTTTCCCGTTGAGGCGTTTCGTAACTCGAAAATTTCGTATGAAGAGACGTTCGTAAGTAGAGGTTCCACTGTACAATATACAATATTGTAAAAAAAAAAAAAAAAAAAAAAAAAAGGCTCATACTAAACAGCAATGTTATGTTATTATTATGTTTTATTATTATTTATTGTTATGTTGTGAATGCACATATTCCTCCACATATTGACTTGCTTCACAGGCATATTACGTTCCTCTTCATCTGACAATTAGTGTAGATTTTAAACATAGAAGGGCCAAAACGTCCCTAATGAAAATTAAATTGCACTAAAAAACTAGCCATGAGAGGGGGCTAGAACTGCACAAATGGAAATCGACCTGACTTTTTTTTTAACAGATGTGTTGCATTTAAATATCGTGAACATGACGACTACGTTGTGGCAGTTTTAGTATCATGATATCACAATATCACACTTATCGTTACATCCCTAGTCATTAACACATTAATTTTTTCACTGTCATTGACATAATTGTTGTCATACAGCTGTGACCGAGTCCCACATATGGGCCTTGGATCGCCAGACATTCCAGGCTCTTATGATGCGGACTGCACAAGCCAGGAATGAAGAGTATTTCAGCTTTTTGCGCAGGTAAAGAACCCCACGTTATCAGATTGCAAGTAAAAAAAATTTTTATGTGGATTATTTTGCAGGATTACATTTTTAATTTGGGTGTGGGGGTGTGGGGGTGTGGGGGGGCGCCATCTTGTTTTTTAACTTTACAGTATTTAAGTGTATACCGCAATGTATTATGGGTAAAACAAAGTGCATTATGGGTAAAAACAAAGTACAGTAATTTGCTATATAATTAGCAGTCAAATACTGTCAATTTTACAGCAACTATGTTTTGGCATGTACATATGTGGATTACATGTAAATACTGGAAAGATTGTCGGATTTTGGCCGATAGAACTCTCTAGGCATTCAAGGGAGGAAAGCCTGAGAAACAGCCATCAGGCCCCAGCAGAAGGCAACGACACATTGCTGAAATGCGCCAAGACCTGAAGAGGTGGCGGAGAGCAGAACATCAGGAGAAGGAAGCCCTGAGCGAGCTAAGCTCAGACTTGCGGAAAAACCTACTCCAGCTGCAAAGGGCAGAGGTAACGCGGAGAAGACAGAAAGAGAAGTGTCAGCAGACGAATTCTTTCTTCAACAACCCGTTCCGATATACATCAGCCCTCCTTGGCCAGCCCAAGAGTGGGAGACTGGCATGTTCCAAGGAAGAAGTGGAAGAGGCTGTAAAGGCTGCACATAGCGACCCCAGCAGGGACCTACCATTGGGAAAGTGCCCCTTCCCTATCCCAAAGCTCAATCCAAGCGTCCCTTTCAACATGGCAGACTTCACCTTTGAAGAAGTGAGGTCCGTGGTGAAACGGGCCCGGGCGGGATCTGCTCCTGGTCAATCAGGGACTTCTTACAAGATTTATAAGAACTGCCCACAGCTGCTAAGGAGATTGGCCACACTCCTGCGCACACTGTGGAAGAAGAAGCAGGAACCCTTGTTGTGGACACTTGCAGAGGGCTGCCTCATTCCCAAGGACCTGAATTCATCAAGCCTCGAACAGTTTAGAGAGATTTCCCTACTGGACATCGAGGGGAAGGTCTTCTGGGCAATCATCGCCAGAAGGTTGACCTCATACTTACTCGCCAATGGTTACATCGATGCAAGTGTCCAGAAAGGAGGAGTACCGGGTTACTCAGGATGCCTGGAGCACACAGTAGTAATCAGCCAGATAATCAAGGAGGTGAAAAGCCAAAAGAAGACTCTCTCAGTGGTCTGGCTAGATCTCGCCAAGGCTTACCCAAATGTGCCACACCAGCTCATTTGCAAGGCCTTGGAGCAATACCAAGTACGATCAGAGGTCATCCAGCTGGTGATGTCTCATATGGGCTCACTACAGATGAGTTTCAGCGTACAGGATTTTACCACCAAGTGGCAGAGGCTGGAAAAAGGGATAATGGCTGGCTGCACCATATCAGTCTCCCTCTTTGTGGCAGCTATGAACCTGCTACTCAAAGCAGGAGAGTCCCAGTGTAAAGGACCAACGGCACTGGATGATACCAGGCATCCAGCCTGCAGAGCCTTCATGGACGACATCACCGTGATGACACCATTCATTCTTGGGACGCGATGGGTCTTGAGTGCACTGGAGAAGATGGCCACCTGGGCCCGCATGCAGTTCAAGCCTGGTAAATCCAGAAGCTTGTGCATCCTTAAGGGAAATCTGTCAAATAACACCTTCAGCATCCAGGGGTCAGAGATTCCAACCATTCATGAGAAGCGAATTCGATGCCTGGGGAAGAGCTATGACAGCACTCTGAAGGACAGGGCGAACCTCGAGGACACCGCAGCCCAATTGAAGGAGTGGCTGAGTCGGGTAGACAGGAGTCTGCTGCTGGGCAGGTTCAAGGTGTGGTGCTTCGAGCATGGCATCATACCAAGACTGCAGTGGCCATTCCTGCTATACGACTTCCCTATGACCAGAGTCGAAGCAATGGAGAGAGTCTGTAGCAGGTCTATCCGCAAATGGCTGGGCGTTCCTCCAGCCTTCAGCTCAGTCAACCTGAACAGTAGGTCATCAGCACTCCGGTTACCATGCTCCTCTGTCATAGAAGAATTCAAGGCCACCAAAGCAAGGGCAGCGTGCACGCTTTTAGTCTCCAGGGACACAAAAGTCAGGCATGCCAGCTCCGCCATCAACTGCGGCCGGAAGTGGAAACCCCTTGAAGCAGTGAAAGAAGCGGAAGCCTACTGGAGACATCAGGAAATCGTAGGCACTGTGTGTCGCGGACGGCTAGGGCTTGGCAACTACACCGTCAAGAACTGGTCGAAAACCAACACGCGAGACAGAAGGGACTTGGTGGTACGAAGGGTGCGGGAGGCAGCTGAAGAAGACCGTCGAGTCAAAGCGGCATGGTTGGGCACCCAGGCACGCTGGATGCAGTGGGAGGGGGCGCTCGAGAGACCATTGTCTTGGAAGGAGATCTGGGGCACTGACCAAAACAAGCTGGGCTTCCTGCTGCGCGCGGTGGCTGATCTCCTACCCACACCAAGTAATTTGAAGATCTGGGGCAAAGAGGAAGAGGCATCCTGTAATCACTGCGGCGCCAGCCTCTGCACACTGAACCACATTCTGACCAGCTGCCCAAAAGCTCTGGCAGGCGGGCGCTACCGGTGGAGACACGACAAGGTCCTCACCGAGGTCGCCAAGTGGGTCGAACTACAGAGAAGCCACACCAGCAAGCAGCCACCAGTACCACCAAGGCTCACAAGCTTCCAGCCAGAGGGCAGCAAAGTCCCAAAGGGAAGAAGATCTGACCACCGACCATCAATGCTACACCGCGCATCAGATTGGGAGCTCAGGGTGGATCTCAAGAAGAAGTTGGTCTTTCCTCAGGAAGTAGTGGCAACTACCCTCCGACCGGATATGATCCTTCTTTCTAGGAGCTCAAAATCCATCATTTTGGCCGAACTCACCGTTCCCTGGGAAGACAGGCTAGCCATATCACATCAGGCAAAGAAGGCTAAGTACCAGGACATTGTGGATGAGGCAACCCTCGCTGGGTGGCATACCACCCTCTTCCCAATCGAGGTCGGGGCTCGGGGTCCCCCGCCACATCAATGCGCAGTTTCCTGCAGAGGATCGGACTTGAGTCCAAACAAGTACAGAAGGCTATCAGGGAGATAGCCACAGTAGCCGAAAGTAGTTCCAGGTGGCTGTGGCTGTCAAGAAATCGTAGTTGGACTCCTTCTGCAGGTGAAGGCTAACTCAGCCTTTGCTGCCCCACTCAGGAGAGGTGTACAGGTTAAGGGGCGAAACACCTGTGACCCTGAGATACCTGCTGACGATGTAGAAGGGGTCCCTAGGAACACCATGACACTCCACCAGTTAGAACCTCAATGTCCACTTCCGTAGTTGCTCCTGCAGTCTCTGCTTGTAGCAAAGCACCTTGGGTGTTTATTTCATCTTAGAGGAGAAGAAGCAAATAGTGGCTCCTGTATTGTCACAGGAGCAAGGACACTAATTCAGTGAACTGGTGAGTAGAAAATGGATGGATGGATTTTACGACAACATACTGTATTATTTATTTACAGGAATTGACTGGCAACTTTAGTTGCCAACAAATTCCTGTAAATTAGAATACAATAAACAGTTGTAAAGAGTATATACACAGTAAATATAGTACGTACTAAAAAAGTACAGGAATATACTGTAATAGATTTTCACAATTTACCTGAGATTTTACAATAATTAGCTGGCAACTTTTTTTTATAGTTATTTCTTGTCAATTCTAAAAATTCTAAAAAGTTTTTAAATAGGCTGGTTTGCGCGCATCTGTGGAATGACCAACACCCAGTCTAATCCCCCTCTGCGCAGATTTAGACCATGCCTTGTGCTAGACTTGCATGAGTCCCGAAAACTGAGCCCATTGTCTTTATGTTAAATCTGTTGTGACATTGGGTACCATCATAAAATTGCTACCAGAGTAAAAAAAACAAAACAAAAAAACAAAACATGTTAATTTTAGTAGTAGTAGTACTGATTGTGTTATTGTATGTAATGTTCAGTGACAATAAAACTTGCATTTTGACATGCTATAAAAGTTATTATTTCGGAAAACGCTAACAATGTTGAATAATAGATTTTAATGTGTATGTAATGTCATGTTTTTATCCTGAATCTGTTTTCACGAGGGTTTGTTTGCTTGTTTTTAAAGCGTGTCTCTGCTTCAAGAACTGCCAGAAGAGAAACTTGCCAAGATTGTTGATTTTCTTGAAGTTGTGAGTCTTTCCAATAATTATTAATAATAATAATTATTATTATATATAACTTAGTTCCATGCAGAAAGTTTCCTAGTAAACCAATCTATGGAATGTCCAGTGTGAGACAAGTATGTTTCATCTTTGCAGGATTGTTTTGAAAAGGGAGAGTACATTATTCGCGAAGGTGAAGTTGGGAGCACGTTCTTTATCATTGCAAAGGGAGAAGTAAGTTACACATCTAATTAGTTTGCAATTTACACACATACCACAAGAAGCACAAAGAGTTACATCAAATACAGACCTAAATTAGGCATCCTTAAAACAGAAACGCAAACTCTGGAAGTGTCATCATACCAAGTGTATGACAATGGCAATTCAGTCCCAGAATTTTTTTTTTTTCCTCACCAACCTGTCACGCCGCATCGGCGTGACGGCCCATGCTTTTATTTTGTTATCCATGTTTCCTGTCATGCTTTGAAAATCCTAACTCTCCTCTCACCCCAGGTCACTTACCCTTCCTGCCGCTCCATAATTACCGGTCCCCGCCCATAATTACAAACACCTGCCACCAATCAAGACTCTCAATAAAAGCCAGCTGCATTCTACCCTCAGTGCCGAAGTGTCACAGTCAGTGCATGGAAGCGTCCCACAGTCCTCATGACCTCGTTCACGGTGCCTTGTATTTTTTGCCTTGTTTTTGTGCCTTTTCCTCCCGAGTGGAGCGCCTTTAGTTACCCCTTTTGCCTTGTGCCCTTTTTCCTCCCTAGCGGAGCGCTTTCTGTTGTCCCCAGTACCTTTTGCCTGTTTTTTCCTCCCTAGTGGAGCGCTTTTTGTTCTCCACTTTTTTGATTCCCCGTTCTCCTCTCAGTTTGAGAGGAGACAGTTGTTGGCCGGTAATAAACCTGTTGCCTTGGTGGCCCACCTTACTCCTGCGTCTGAGTCCTACCTTACCTCGTCTTGTCACAACCAACCTGTAAAGTAAGTTCAAAAGAAAGAAAACTTATTTTCTACAGTTAGTATTTAACATATTTGTTTATTTTTACAATAGAGTGGAATAACTCAAACATTTCTGAATATGAAAATGTAGATCACTTAAAGGGATACTTTACTTTTTGAGCCATTTTGGCAGTCAAACATTAATATTTTGCCTATAATAAATTTGATATTTTCATTATTTTTCATGTACAATTTGTACCTTTAAAAACACATTTTGCAACTTGCTGTCGACTGAAAATGACATTACAAGGGCTCAGGTAACCAAACACAGCTCAGCTTGTCAGTGTCACATGACCAAACCTAGAAAACAGATGAGCTGTGATTGGTTACCTGAGCCCTTGTGATGTCATTTTCAGTCGACAGCATTTTGCAAAATGTATTTTTTTATTTTTTTTCCCCCCCCCAAGGCTCCAGGTGGAGGAGTGGAACCGTTACTACTAGCCTTCGGTGCTGGTTGGCGTGGGTTCACTTCTCCGCCTGGGAGACCATGTGTGGCGCTTACGTGATGTAGGCTAGTGTGAGTGATTGGGGGAAAAGAAAAAAAGTGTATTTTTAAAGGTTCTATTTGTACGTGAAAAATAATGAAAGTATCAAATTAATTACAGACAAAATCTTAACTTTTTATTGCTATAATGGGCTAAATAAGTGTAGCATCCTTTTACGTCGAATTTATTTGATAGCCTTTAATCACAGAAAAGTCACAGAAAAGTCCTTCAGAGGTCTGCAGTTGATAAACAGTAACATTGCCTGATCAAAAACCCAAGGAAGCGCAAGGAAGAACTCGCACTAAAAAATAATGTATTGATGTAAGCCCCACCCACTTTCTGTTAAACCATGCCCACTTCCGGTTTAGGCCCCTCCTCCTCCCAACACGGATACAAATAATTTAGATGATGGAAGATAGTGCTGTACTCGCTCAATAATACTTACCTTAAATACAATGGTCAGAACACACTTTGGTAGACCTTGTCGGTTGGAAATCTTTTCGATTTCTTATTTATTTATCCAGACACTCCTTTGTTCGTTCACATTCAACATTCCGCCATTCCGTGCACGTCACACAATGTGGACGTCATGTGAGTCAGTATATTTCAGCGGTTGCCATTTACTCATTTGGCCAACAGATTTTATCCTCACACATCTATTGTTGAATGTTAGTTATTGCACCAGCTGACAAATAATGATTTGGAAAATGTCATGTTGGATATCTGTAGGTTATTGTGACACAAAGTACAGAAGGTTTTGCTGAGCCTCAGGAAATCAAGACCCTTGGAGTTGGAGACTACTTTGGAGAGAAAGCTCTCATCAGGTATATTTACAACATATTTATTACTTGCCTGCAGGGTTGGGAAATCCAGGTACTGAAAGTACAAACCCGAAAACCGTTTGGCTTTAACCACAGGTCCTTCTAACCAACAGGTGGAGACAAGCTTGTTTACCTGCTAGTTGAGTATAGAAGCACCTGTGGCTAAAGCCAATCTGTGGCAGGGGTTTTACTGTTTGTTTTCCTGATGCTTATAGATGTTATCTTTCCTTGTGTAAAGTACATTGAGTTGCCTTGTGTAAGGGTATGTATATTGTTACAAGTTAACACGTTACAGAATAATGCATTACAGCACTCCTTTCTGCCTCGCAATTACAGGGTTCTGGGTTTGAATCTCTCTGTGCTTGTGTGAGTTGACTCTGTCTTCCTACCACAAGATAGTTGATGGCTCTAAATTGCATCCCCCCCCCACACACCTTTTTGTTGATACATGTATCAAGTGAAGATCTTCGCTCAGCCAACATCATCTGCGATGAAAATGACACACAATGTCTGGTGGTGGACAGAGAGTGAGTACTTGCTTTAACCTTCACACATTTTTTTTTTTTCAATCACACTAGAATGTTACAATTGCGAACCTCACCTGAAGTAGAAAAAATGTTTACTGTTTTTTTTTTTTTTTTTTTTTCTTTTCCTTTTTTAAAACAGCAAATAAATTAAGCTATGTCAAGATCAAGGGCAAAAATGTTTCCCTAGTCCAGGGGTGTCCAAACTTTTTCATTTGAGGGCCACATACAGAAAATCAAAAGGACGCAAGTGTCATGTTTTGGTTCTGTTTGGGGTGGGTTTTGCTTTGTTTTTGTTGGGGTTTTGAGTTTGTCATGTTTATGTTCTGCTTTCATTCTTCCCTAGTCTTGTTAAGCCTCGTCATGTCCACCTGTGTTTGCCTGCCCTTCCTCATGTGTCAACCAATCAGCACCCCCTACCACTTGTGTCTTGCCCAGCTGTGTCTAATCATTCTCAATTAGTGTGTGTACTTAGTTATCGGTTTTCGCTTCAGTTCTTGTCGGTTCATTGTTCTTGTTTCCACACGTCCATGCTGCCATTGTTAAGTCTTGTCTTGTACCGTTTTCCCCTTCTGTGTTTTTTTTTTTATTCTTAGTTACCAAACCCTGTTTGCCGCTTTTGTTTTGTTTGATTAAATTTACTCCTTTTTGAGCACCTTTGACTCGTTCGCCTCCTGCACTTGGGTCCTCCACCACACCTCATATCCGTGACAGCAAGGGCTTCATGTTATGAAGAGAAATTGTGTTTAGTCCTAAAAATTGTAGAAATAATTTGTGCTTTTGCATCTTTAGAAAAATGATACAGTATATAAACCAATTTATTTGTAATATGGCAGTAGGGATAATTATAGTTTTGGAATTTTCATTTTAGTTTTTATTTCATTTTGAGTTTTTTTTTTTTTTTAAGTTGGTTTTAATTAGTTTTCAGGGTGGTTATGTTAGTTTTTATTAGTTTTAGTTCATTAATAAATGTTTAGTTTCAGTATTAGTTTTAGCTTCTTTTTTTTTTTTTTTTAAATGTATTACTTGTGCGCAATATTTAAAAAATACCATGGGCGCGACGTCATTATTCCGGTTTATATCAAAATAAATCTACTAAAAATCACATTTAAAATCATCTCCAAAGGTTCATGCATTAAAATAATTACCAAAGACTAAAACGAAGGACATTTTTGCTATAATTATAGTTAGTTTTGTAAACATAAAATGTAGTTTCAGTTTTTTTTTTTAAAAGCATATTCGTCTTTATTTTATTTCGTTAACGAAATTTTTTTTTATTTTAGTTTTAGTATTTTCGTTAGTTTTAGTTAACTAAAATAACCTTTAATAGCACGTGTTTTTCAGCACCCTCCCTTCTTATGTTGACCATCTCCAAACGTTTTTGTTTTTATTTTATTTGAACTGAGTTGAATGCCATTTTTAGCATATGTTGCGGGCCACTAAAACGTGGACGGCGGGCCGCAAATGGCCCCCGGGCCGTAGTTTAGACACCTCTGTCCTAGTCGCTGTTGAATTAGTGAAGTGGGCCTGGTATCAGTGGAGGGGATGCAGGAAATAATAACTGATGAATGGGGTTGACAAAAGACATCCACAGTCATCAAGCTCTTTAGCAAGACAAGTTCCAATAAAGTTTGACCATTCTACATTTTATAAGTGACAATTTCCTAGGAAATCCAATAAAGTTCTTTTACCTAAAATCTTGCTTTGCACACAGCTATCCCAAACTGACCCCTTAGCAGAATTTCCAAAAATATAATGGGCAGTAGGGTCATTGGCTTGAAATGTTACTGCCCGATGATCGAAATGGATTGATCTTTGAACATATGGTGTAGACTCTAATTAAATTAATCTAATTGAAAAGGTTTATTCTATCTCCAGCAACTTTAACCAGATGGTGGGAACCTATGAGGAACTTCAGGCTTACCTGAAAGAATATGTAGAAGAACTTTCCAGGAGTGATGAAAAGAGGAATGCCCTGTGAGTGTAAAAGGACATGCAGCCATACAAATTAAATTGAATTATTCCTGCTCTTGGACTGTGTATCATATTTAAATTCTTCCGCAGGATTCTCATGATTGAGTAAGTACAGGAAACTATTCTTACTAAACTTCTTGTCTCAGGCCACATTCACCACAGATTGATTCTGCAGAAGCCCAAGAGCTGAGAAGGTTAAAGGAGAGGATTGCCCCATTACCACATAATCAGCCTTTCCAACACTTGGAGGTGATAGCAACACTGGGCATGGGAGGATTCGGCCGAGTGGAGCTGGTAAACTTATTTATTTGCAGTGCCTCATCAAGAGTTTTCTAACATTACCTCATTCTTATATCCTCAATTATTTTCTGATGCAAGATGTAAGAATTAGGGGCTCGATTTATAAATCCTGCACAACATGTGGCGTATCTCTGCGCGGAGGTGGATTAGACCCAGTGTTGGTAATTTTGCAAATGAGCACAGGCCAGCGGATCAGCAAGTTTACATCTTTTTGAGACCAGTCTGTAAACATGGCCAGGGAGCTGCTCATATCAAATTCTATTAGTGCCATAGCGCAGCTGTGCTGTCTACTAAAATAGAGAGAGTCCTTTATGTTTTCTGAAGTGATGGTCTCTATTTTAGAGCACAGTACAGTTTCTGAATAATAGTGGCTTATTCCTCTTAATGGGAAGATTTTTAGTTTTGCTCCATCTCTTCCAAGGCATCCTGACATCTCACTTGCACTCACATCTTACATTCAGTGTTTTGTTAAGTCAGCTCTCCAGTAAGTTTAAAGGGTTACTTCACTTATTTAGCCCATTATAGCAATAAAAAGCTAATATTTTGTCTATAATTTCTATAATATTTTGTCTATAATTTCATTATTATTCACGTACAATTAGTACCTTTAAAAACACATTTTGCAACTTGCTGTCGACTGAAAATGACATCACAAGGGCTCAGGTAACCAATCACAACTCACCTGTTTTCTAGTTTTGGTCATGTGACATTCACAAACTGAGCTGTGATTGGTTACCTGAGCCCTTGTGATGTCATTTTCAATTGACAGCAAGTTGCAAAATGTGTTTTTAGAGGTACCAGTTGTACATGAATGAAAATATCAAATTTATTATCGGCAAAATATTCATGTTTGACTGCCAAAAATGGCTAAACAAGTAAAGTATCCCTTTAAATTATTCTGTGATTCTCTGTTAAGATTTGTGTAAAATATACAGCACCTGCCCTCTAGAATATATCCACAAAGTTTGTACTATGCTGAGCTGACTTTTGAGTTTGTTGTTGTAAACACAAACAACGCGAAACGTGGATGTGTGTGTGAGATGTGGAGAAAAAGACCAGTGGTACTGGAGAATTGAACAAATCTTTCTGTATGTATGTTACACATGGATGCTACAGCTGCTTGTTTACGTACTTTCAAACTTAGCTTGGAGCAGACATCATGCATGCTGTAATCATGGCGTCTCTGATCAACTGTTGAAAGGAGACTGCCAACATGTACCTAGGTTGCCGGGAGGTGGGTTATGTGTGCATTTGTCTTAAAATGTATTGATGTACAAAAATGCCTTGATTTTGTTTATTAATACAGCTTAAGACACCTTATTATTATTATTATTATCGGTGAATTTCTTTATCTGGCTTATATGTATGATGTTACATTGGTTGATAATTGCTGATAATTATTGGCCACCGATATTACCGTGCATCCCTACTTCCTTTCTATCCTTTCAATTGGAGATGTGCAATATCATACCTTCTACCACAGGGGTCTCCAACTTTGGTCCTCGAGAGCCCCTATCCAGCCTGTTTTCCATGTTTCTCTCCAGTAACACACCTGATTCATGATCGGGATCGTTATCAGGCTTCTGCAAAGCTTGCTGTGCTGAAGGACGGAGACATGGAAAACAGGCTGGATAGGGGGCTCTCGAGGACCGAACTTGGAGACCCCTGTTGTACCATATTACTGGTGTATTTTTAGTGCCTAAAGTGGTAGCTAAATTTGTCGTGTGGAGGTTGTTTGGTTACAAGAGGTCATATGATGAAGTAGACGGTGGTTGGGTAATACTGAAGCGGGCGCATATTGTTTTACCAAGATACAATCCGCAATGGTCAGTGGTCATTTTGCCGTGAATGGCAAGTCGCAACCTAGTTGCTGTGATGGTAAACGGCCGCCAAGTGGTCTCGACGAGACGGCTTGCACGTTGCGACCGCGCAGTGGCCTAAATGTGCACATTTTATGTTATCCATAACCGCTTGTAAATGTGTATAAGCATTCACCGCAAATCAGAGACATTCACGGCAAAATAACGCTCTCTAGTTGCCGGTTACGGCAAAATAACCACTGCCTAAACAATCACAAACTAATGCTACAACAGTCTCTGCAGTAACATTATGCTACTTTTTCTTACAGTAAAACATTATGCCACTTTTCCACATATTACTGTAAGGAGAATACACCACGGTATTTTAAGCCCTTCCAACAGTTCACTATATGCATATAATGATTAAAACTTACCTTTGACACCATGGCGATGTATTTTTTTTTATGAAATATTAGGTATTTTGCCGGTTATAATGCATTTGTTTTTTTCTAACAAGATGGGCTGCTGAGTGTACACAGTAATGAGAAATGAAAATTTTCTATATTAAAAATATTAAAAAGGCTAACAGAATTTTAGCATGTTTTATGTCGGCCTGTTTTTTTGTTTTTTTTATGTGGAACTGCCTGTTGAGAGTTTGATATCTTTCTTTGACCCTGATAACTGTGTATTAGGTGAAGCTAAAGGATGAGGACTCTACATTTGCTCTGAAATGCATTAAGAAGAAGCATGTTGTAGACACCAGACAGCAGGAACACATTTATTCAGAGAAGAACATCCTTCAACAAACCAACTCGCCGTTTATCGTCAGGTGAACACTCTTCCCAGGTGTTGTTGATAGACACACACGCACGCACACACTCCAGGGGAATGTAAACTTATGAGCGCACTGTATGTGCATGTGAATTTTGGTGATACTTTTTGTGTCATTAAGCTATGTATAGCTTTTATATATTAGTTAAGTTGTGCTCATAAGTTTACACACCCTAAGTGTATGTAAACTTACATGCACAACTATATATTGTGAGTATGTATTCATAGGATTCACTTGAGCAGCCTTAGTTACGTACAACTGAAATGGAACGTAGGCCCACTAGAATAAAAATAAAAAATTGCTTGAAATCGAGGAGAGTACAAAATTTGAGCTGCTCTATAGGCTGAGTTCTCATGGAGTTGCTAAGGAGTGTGCTGCAGAATGCTGCTCTCTGGGATCCCACCACTGCGGAAATTTATCTTGACTATGACTTTATAGAACAAAAGCCTTGTGTAAGCGGTCTTTCAGATAGATAAGTTTAGCCAAAATGCAAGGTCTACCTTTTAACTTTTCCCACACTCTTCTAACTTAGTTTTTATTTTTTTCTTGTGCATCCAGGTCAGAAATGTAATAATGAAAATTCATTTAAAAAAAGTTATAGAACGTTCTTATTGTATTAAATTGAAGTATCAACTTTCTTGTGCTTAATTGTAGGTTATTTCAAACATTTCGTGACAATAAATATGTCTACATGTTGTTGGAGGTGTGTCTTGGAGGTGAGCTGTGGACTGTACTGCGTGACATGTGAGTGTAATTAATTACTCCTCATTTTTAAATCTGAGACACCTCTACGGTTCACAAAAATAGAGCTCTAAATATTATTGCCAAATTTTGGCAGAAATTTATTTGCTTGTTTGTTTGTTGGCTGAACATATAAACAAGTAACAGAAAAGTAGAACATAAAAAGATTTAAAAGAGGTGAAACCTTATAAATGATCATCATTAGGCATTATTTACATGTTCAAATTAACACCTCTTACTAGGGGTGTGAATTGCCTAGTGCCTGACGATTCGATTAGTATCACGATTCATAGTTCACGATTTGATTTGATACCGATGAATCCCGATACGAATTTATAAGACGATTGTTGAGATTTTTTTTACTCAAATTTAGAAAATACTACTCAGTAAACTTGTAAATGTACACTGTAAGATTTGTATGAAAATGTATTATTTATTTATCTGAAACTTCAGTCTTATAACTGTGAGCCACTGTATTTAACAAACAGGTTTTAATCTGTTTCATGTTTGAACAGCATTGAAATAAAATATTAAGACTTAATGTTCCATTAATATAACATTCTTCCATGCTTAAGGTGTGAACTCTAACCCTAAGTAAGACGTTTTGTTGGATATTTTTTCATCAAAAATGGATGTTTAAAAATCGATTCGGCTGCCTATTGAATCGATTCGAGAATTGTGAGCTGTAATATCGCGATATATTGCCAAATCAATTTTTTTTTAACACCCCTACCTCATACACAGCTTAATATTTGTTCTTGTTTTAATTTTTATGTAGACATTATTATTATTATTATTATTATTAGTTTACTCCTTTAACATGATTATTATTATATATTATTATTTTTCCTATTAGGAATTATTTTGATGAGCCCACGGCCAGATTTTGCATAGGTTGTGTCTTAGAGGCTTTTGATTATCTCCACACCATGGGCATCATATATAGAGACCTCAAGCCAGAAAACCTTCTACTTGATGCAAAAGGTTATGTCAAAATGGTAAGTTATTATTGTAAAAAGTTGATGATATTCCATATATTGAGTACTGACAAGCTTTCTGTTATCGGTTTCCATAGGCAGACTTCGGTTTTGCAAAAAAGATTGGTCTTGGAAAGAAGACCTGGACTTTCTGTGGTACCCCAGAGTATGTGGCACCAGAAATCATCATGAACAAAGGCCATGACTTTGGAGCTGACTGCTGGTCTTTAGGAATCCTGATATTTGAACTTTTAACTGGCAAGTAAGCCAATAGATTGTCTTGTGATCTGCCTATTGATCTGCTATTATGTATGTAGTGGGTGGCGTGGCTCACGTGATAGAGTGGTTGTCTGTCAACCCGAATGCTGTAGGTATGATCACCTTGTCAAAGTATGATTGAGCAAAGTACTGAACCCCCAATTGCTCTTGGTGCTGAGTGAGTGTGTGACAAACTTTATAGTGTGATGAGTTGTTTTTTTTAATAATAATAATATCATCATCATAATTCACCCGTTTTTGTTTTTTTTCATCAATCTCCACAAAGACGTCTTATTGTGTTTGGATGGAAAACACTCAGGAAACATTCACCAAAACACCACTCTTTTCGTCCTCAAGGGGACACGCTTTCATTGGAATCCATTTCTCCAAGCTAATGGCTAATGTGGAGTGAATCCAAGTAATAAAACACAATATTGTGTAAAAAAAAAATAAAAAAAAAAAAAAAACTCATATATTGGAAAAAAAAAAGGAAAAAAAAGCACAGTGCAGTAATAGTTTGTTTGTTGTACATAATACAAGTCACTTTATTTATATAGCACCTTATCAAGCAAAGAAAGAACTCAAAGTGCTTTACAAAAAAAAAAAAAAAAAACGTCATGGCATTGGCACCATTTCTAGTGCTGGAGAAATGATTTGAATGTGTACCTGATGTGATCACTATGAGGTGATCCACAAAGGAGAGACATTCACCAAGAATCTATACTTTTAAAGGAAGCGTTGACATGTTTCTGGCTTCAAAGGGATGAAAGACAGGAACAGGTATAAGAGTTGCTGGCTGCTTGCTGTGTTGACAGTTTTGTATGGGGAGTAAATAAGACATTACTTGTCTTTGTATCCTCATCTCATCATTTGCTGCATCTCTACAATGGCATGTTATAAATAAACTGAATTGTTTTAATGGGTGTGGAAGTCTTGAGGGGACAGATTCAAAAAAGGGGGTGGGGGGGTCCTTATCCCCCTGCTCAAGTACATCCCTGGCATGAGGTACAGGGTCATGTCAGTGTGATTTGCATGGGCACATTCCAGTTCAAATTCATGGGCACAAGGAGTGCCAAAATAACTTCAGGCCCTGGCTAGCAGTTTTTGAGACGTTACAGACCTTTGAAATTCCACAGTCTATAATGTAGGTGTCATCAGAACAACATTGTGTTTTTATTGTAGCTGTAATGTGATCTTACCCTGCATTTAAATATAAGGTCAAATGTGCTGTTTACAGATGCGAGAGTAATGGTAATGACCACATTATCCAGAGTGTACTAACATTGTATCCTAGTAAAAGTAGAGTGTGTTAGATTGCATGCCTTTGTCTTATTAGCTAGAGCTTGATGTGTTGAGTAGACTGGCGTGGTGGAGGACCCAGGTGCAGGCAGGTAGAGACCGGGAGGCAGGGGTGAAGTCAAACAAAAAGGTGTTTTCTTTAATGAGACAAAGGGAGTCAAGAGCTGCTTTTCCACCAACAAGCCCAGTAACTTTGAGTTCTGGGTAAAGCGAGTTCTTGGTTGTTAAAGTTCAGCAGGGAATTTAGAAATGTGTTTCCACAGCGTCTTCGAGTTCTCGATAATTAATTCAAATTATAATCCAGCCGATGTAAAAACAACGCCCCCGAATTTGACCAATCAGCCGTGGTCATTGCAGCCCGGCCCCTCAAAGTTCCTGCCTGGCTCAGCAAGACCCTTGCTGCCCCTGGGGAATTTAATTACCCTGGAAATTGTTGTTGGTGGAAAAACGCACAAACTAAATTTTAACAAGGTGAACTGAAAGGTTCTCTAAAAGTTCCAGCGGTGGAAAAACCCCTAAGGAAAACACAACAAAACAGATCACAATAGAACCAAAACCAAACAAGAACACAAAAAAATCCAAACCAAAAAACAACCCTAAACATAACATGATATAAACACCTAAAGGAGTATTGCCTTTGTATTTATTTGTTTGTTTTTTCAAACGCTCAGCATAGTGGCTGCGGATGGCTGAAATGTCTGTGTGCAGCTGTATTGCTGAAATACATTTGTTAACAAATGATTAAATGCATCCATTTTAAAACAAGTAGACAAGGATTTGAACATTTTTTTGCTAAATAGAAAGAAGCATTTTTGCAATGAACAGACAAGATATTTTCTTTTCAGTCCACCATTTGCTGGATCAGACCCCATAAAGATCTACACAATGGTCCTCCGTGGCGTTGAGAAGGTGGACTTCCCGAAGAGAATAGGCAGGCATCCAGATGACCTCATCAGGAGACTCTGCAAGTATGGACCCGGATTGGGTAATAACACTCGACTCACTGACGTGGCACAGGGTATCTTCACTTCTCTGGAATTTTAAAACTGCAGTTGCAGTGCAATATGCATAATGGAGTAATTGCACTACAATCAATTAAACAGCAGCCGTATATGTTATAGAAAAATATCAAAAGAAAGTAGAATCTGCACACAGTGTACTGTACTGTACTGTATATTTGCTACTCACGACCCAATGTAACAATCTTCCTTATCATAGAAAGCACAACAAATTACACAGGTAGACTCCTAGTGGTGCTGACACCTTTGCCCCTCTGCCTAAAGTGCCCTTTGGAAAGTTTTTGTTGTTTGTTTTTAAATAAACACTTTACTGAGAACAGGTCAGTGTTGACACAATCTTAGAAAAGCTACATGATTAATCGTGTGTGGAAGTGTGCGTCGCACCCGTCCGAGCTCTCGCTCTCTCGCTCTCCCTTTGTCACGTGACCGCTAGCCACGGTTGGTCGCAATGGGACAGACACAAACACACACGCATCTCCTTCCCCTGCTCCTCCACCAGCCAGGTAACTTATGAATCCAGTGAAATTGTATTGGTTGTTTGCCCTCTATTCCTTACCTATAATACTTTTGTTGTGAAGTAGCATATGTCTCGTACAGCACAAACAAATGAGCAGAAATTAGCCGAATGGCCACCATCCATCCATCCATCCATCTTCTTCCGCTTATCCGGGGTCGGGTCGCGGGGGCAGCAGCTTCAGGAGGGAAACCCAGACTTCCCTCTCCCCAGCCACTTCAACCAGCTCCTCCGGCGGGATCCCGAGGCGTTCCCAGGCCAACCGAGAGACATAGTCTCTCCAGCGTGTCCTGGGTCGTCCCCGGGGTCTCCCGCCAGTGGGACATGCCCGGAACACCTCCCCAGGGAGGCGTCCAGGAGGCATCCGAACCAGATGCCCGAGCCACCTCAGCTGGCTCCTCAACGCGGAGGAGCAGCGGCTCGACTCTGAGTCCCTCCCGGATGACCGAGCTTCTCACCCTATCTCTAAGGGAGAGCCCGGACACCCTGCGGAGGAAACTCATTTCGGCCGCTTGTATCCGGGATCTCGTTCTTTCGGTCACGACCCACAGCTCGTGACCATAGGTGAGGGTTGGAACGTAGATCGACCGGTAAATCGAGAGCTTTGCCTTTTGGCTCAGCTCTTTCTTCACCACGACGGACCGATACAGAGTCCGCATCACTGCAGACGCTGCACCGATCCGCCTGTCGATCTCCCGCTCCATCCTACCCTCACTCGTGAACAAGACCCCAAGATACTTGAACTCCTCCACTTGGGGCAGGATCTCATCCCCGACCTGAAGACGACACTCCACCCTTTTCCGACTGAGGACCATGGTCTCGGTTTTGGAGGTGCTGATCCTCATCCCAGCCGCTTCACACTCGGCTGCGAACCGCTCCAGTGAGAGCTGAAGGCCCCGGCCTGATGAAGCCAACAGCACCACATCATCTGCAAAGAGCAGAGATGCAATGTTGAGGCCACCAAACCGGAACCCCTCCACGCCTCGGCTGCGCCTAGAAATTCTGTCCATAAAAGTTATGAACAGAATCGGTGACAAAGGGCAACCTTGGCGGAGTCCAACCCTCACCGGAAACGAATCCGACTTACTGCCGGCAATGCGGACCAAACTCTGGCAACGGTCGTACAGGGACCGAACAGCCCGTATCAAGGGGTCTGGCACCCCGTACTCCCGAAGCACCCCCCACAGAACTCCCCGAGGGACACGGTCGAACGCCTTCTCCAAATCCACAAAACACATGTGGACTGGTTGAGCGAACTCCCACGCACCCTCGAGGATCCTGCGGAGGGTGTAGAGCTGGTCCACTGTTCCACGGCCAGGACGAAAACCACACTGCTCCTCCTGAATCCGAGATTCGACCTCCCGACGGACCCTCCTCTCCAGCACCCCTGAATAGACCTTACCAGGAAGGCTGAGGAGTGTGATCCCTCTGTAGTTGGAACACACCCTCCGGTCCCCCTTCTTAAAAAGGGGGACCACCACCCCGGTCTGCCAATCCAGAGGCACTGTCCCCGATGTCCACGCGATGTTGTAGAGGCGTGTCAACCACGACAGCCCCACAACATCCAGAGTCTTTAGGAACTCCGGGCGGATCTCATCCACCCCCGGGGCCCTGCCACCGAGGAGCTTTCCAACCACCTCAGTGACTTCGACCCCAGAGATAGGAGAGCCCACCCCAGAGTCCCCAGACTCTGCTTCCTCAAGAGGAGACGTGTTGGTGGAATTGAGGAGGTCTTCGAAGTATTCCCCCCACCGCTTCACGACGTCCCGAGTCGAGGTCAGCAGCACCCCATTGCCACTATACACAGTGTTAACGGTGCACTGCTTTCCCCTCCTGAGACGCCGGATGGTGGACCAGAATTTCCTCGAAGCCGTCCGGAAGTCGTTTTCCATGGCCTCACCGAATTCCTCCCATGTCCGAGTTTTTGCCTCAGCAACCGCCGAAGCCGCGTTCCGCTTGGCCATCCGGTACCCGTCAGCTGCCTCCGGAGTCCGACAGGCCAAAAAGGCCCGATAGGACTCCTTCTTCAGCTTGACGGCATCTCTTACCGCTGGTGTCCACCAGCGGGTTCGAGGATTGCCGCCACGACAGGCACCGACCACCTTACGGCCACAGCTCCGATCGGCCGCCTCAACAATGGAGGCGCGGAACATGGCCCATTCGGACTCAATGTCCCCCGCCTCCCCCGAAACAAGGGAGAAGCCCTGCCGGAGGTGGGCATTGAAACTCTTTCTGACAGGGGATTCCGCCAGACGTTCCCAGCAAACCCTCACAATACGTTTGGGTCTGCCAGGTCGGACTGGCATCTTCCCCCACCATCGGAGCCAACACACCACCAGGTGGTGATCAGTTGACAGCTCCGCCCCTCTCTTCACCCGAGTGTCCAAAACATGCGGCCGCAAATCCGATGACACGACTACAAAGTCGATCATCGAACTGCGGCCTAGGGTGTCCTGGTGCCAAGTGCACATATGGACACCCTTATGCTTGAACATGGTGTTCGTTATGGACAAACCGTGACGAGCACAGAAGTCCAATAACAGAACACCGCTCGGGTTCCGATCAGGGGGGCCGTTCCTCCCAATCACGCCCCCCCAGGTCTCACTGTCATTCCCCACGTGAGCGTTGAAGTCCCCCAGCAGGACGAGGGAGTCCCCAGAGGGAGCGCTCTCCAGCACACCCTCCAAGGACTCCAAAAAGGGTGGGTACTCTGAGCTGCTGTTTGGTGCATATGCACAAACAACAGTCAGGACCCGTCCCCCCACCCGAAGGCGGAGGGAGGCTACCCTCTCGTCCACCGGGGTAAACCCCAACGTACAGGCGCCGAGCCGGGGGGCAATAAGTATGCCCACACCTGCTCTGCGCCTCACACCATGGGGAACTCCAGAGTGGAAGAGAGTCCAACCCCTCTCAAGAGGACTGGTACCAGAGCCCAAGCTGTGTGTGGAGGCGAGTCCGACTATGTCTAGTCGGAACTTCTCGGCCTCGCACACCAGCTCGGGCTCCTTCCCTGCCAGAGAGGTGACATTCCATGTCCCAAGAGCCAGTTTCTGTAGCCGGGGGTCGGTCCGCCAAGGTCTCCTCCCTTGGCTGCCACCCAGCCTACACTGCACCCGACCCCTTTGGCCCCTCCCACCGGTGGTGAGCCCGTGGGAAGGGGGACCCACGTTGCCTCTTCGGGCTATGCCCGGCCGGGCCCCATGGGTGCAGGCCCGGCCACCAGGCGCTCGCCAGCGAGCCCCGCCTCCAGGCCTGGCTCCAGAGGGGGGCCCCGGTGACCCGCGTCCGGGCGAGGGAAACGCTTCTCCAAAGATATTTGTCATCATAAGGGTCTTCTGAGCCGTTCTTAGTCTGGCCCCTCACCTAGGACCTGTTTGCCATGGGTGACCCTACCAGGGGCAAAAAGCCCCAGACAACATAGCTCCTAGGATCATTGGAACACGCAAACCCCTCCACCACGTTAAGGTGCCGGCTCACGGAGGGGCGAATGGCCACCTAATTAGCTAATTTAAAACGCTATATGCTAATTCAATAATAGATAACGTGATAACCACCACATAAGTCAGACTAATGACGGTGAAAGGAAGCTCTCTGTTAAGGTTCGAGGGCGCGGGAGGAGGACCTGAGTGCAGAAATGGGAGGAAGGCAGAGTCACTTCTGAGTTTTTAATCAGTCAACACAGTGGTAAGAAGTAGAGCAGGGTGGGGGTCGAGTCCAGGCAGGTGATAGGTGATCCGCAGGCGGGTTGGCTTCGGCAGACAGGTAAAGGTATGGCTTCAGCAGGTGTAGGAAATCTGGACAGAGAATGATAATCAGAATAGGTTCTACACAAAGGCAGGCAATGATCTGGAAGCAACTGACTATCACAGTAAGAGTTGATCTGGCGCTGGAGTGGAGTCCAGGGCTGGCTTTTGTAGGCTGCTGATTGTGATGACGTGCACCTGGCTTCTTGCTCCAGCTGTGCCTTCCAGCAGTATGATTCTCACCGGGGCCCACACACACACACCCCTATACTCGCTTAAGTCCATTTCGGGGACACCATTCTGATACCCTACCTTTGAGGACGCCACTTTCTGAATGTCTTAGAAAGATGCAAGTTGGTGTAATACAACACACACAAAAAAAATCACAGAATGTAAAAATCACCTGGGAATTGAGCTTCCATCAAGATTTCACAGACCTGAATTTTTACAGATAACAATACACAAATACACAAAATAATTCAAGTCACCATTGAGTACCTTACCTTCCTTTGGGAACAAAGGTAAAAATACTATGTACATCATACATATTTAAGCATCCAGCAGTGAGAATCAATCTCAACACTGTTGAATACAGTATATGAAGGAGTTCACCTCTGAATGAAACCAAAATCACCTCAGACTGACAAGAAATGATCATTACATGTATAATAATTTCATGTTTTAAATGAGGGTGTGGCAATTTCCTCTGATGGCACCTTAAAAATCACAACACCAAATACCTGCAAAAACAAACAAACAAAAAACATTTCCATAATAAAGACAATCAGTATGCTTCCTATGCTTCCAGAATTGTGACCCAATTTCTTGACAGAAATGGTCTGTTGTGATTGTTTCTGCTGTATGTTGTTTTTAAAGTGATGCTTTGCTAATATTGCTATTTTTAGTCAGAATTAATACTTTGCCTATCATGAATAACATTTTTAATGTACAGTCATTTGAAAATGCATTTAGTGAAATAACAGTATATTCAACACATACAACAAAGACATCGAACCAGTGTTGGAGGGCTGCACTGTTAAAGAAGGAGAAAACCCCCCCAACAAATTAGAATTTGGTGTCAGTTTATATTTAACAATATATTGTAGCGATAATTGGGTCGCCTTTTGGACGAATTAATAATCTGGACGTTACAGAGGTAAATTGTATTTACCTCGATAACCTCTAGGGGCACCACGTTGGCTTTGCTTTGGGTTAACAGGAGCAAACAACGACCAAAATCCTTTCTTCATCAGTCATTTATAATCTAAAGTCGCCACACTCGATATTCAGTGGTTCGTTGTACTAACAAAAGAATAATAATCCACTCGGAAACACAGATGACTTAGGCGGAATAGAGTTAATAAAACATGCATTTATTCACGATTGCTACACTCCAGTATCAAAACACTGCCTATCTAACTATTCTACCGTCAGAAGAAAAGAAATAAAATAAAGCAAATGCAAATAAGGAAGGAATGCGAATGAATAAGGAAACAGGGAAAAGAGAAATTTGACCTGCCAGATCTGTGATATGTTTCAAACGTAAGTTGCACACAGGGATACGCCGAGTTAGAAATCAAACGCACACTTACGAGAATCGTTTGCGTCGAACGAGCAAAAAGGTCTTGTGAAAAAGGGGGAAAAATAGTCAATGTTCGTTCCAAAAGGAAAGAAAATCAAAAGGGGGTATTCCACATGGGTGAGCAAGGGAGCCACTCGGGGGCTGACGTAGTTGCGCAGCTCGTCCCTTGATTGGTCGGTGACTCGGCGAGGTTGATTCTCCGGCGAGGTTGGTTCTGCCGGACAGCTGTCCGACTCCAGGTGTTGGAGCTCGGTCCGCTACGCGCCGGCGTACGGGAAGGCCAGCCGTTGGAGGTGAGCTGGCACCGCGGAGGTGCGCCACCGAATAGCAGGTGAGGTGCGGGGCGGCTTAGGTGCACAACCTTGAGTCCGGCGGTACGTTGCAAGTGTACCCCGGGGCCGCGGAGATCGCCGCTGGCGGGCAATCACCGATGGTGAAGGAAAAAAAAAAACAAGGAAAAAAAAAAAAAAAAAAAAAAAAGAGTAAAAGAGTCTTTGGGGTCAGCGTTGCAGTTTCCACCTGCTTTGGCGTGGCATGGAGCGAGTGTCTGCTCTCGTGGCAACGGTTGCTGCCAGGGAAAAAAGGGGCCACGTGTTTGGCAAGTTTCTTGGAACAAAGAGTTCGAGCAGGCTGGGAAACTTGCAGGTAGAGAGCGATCGGAAGATGATGTTGGAGGAGCGAAGTTGGTAGAGGATTTGGAAGAGGACGAGCGAGGGGGTCCCCTCGTCGTTTTAAAGTCTATGTGTGGGGCTTCAGTAGGGGGTGGCACACCCTTTCTGTTCGCTCGCGCAGACTTTAAAAAAAAATTATTAAAGGGATTAATAATTTGGCATTAAATTTGGTCAGTCTGGCAAATCAGTTTTCCCACACAACCCGTTTAACACACATCGTAATTAATGCATCATAAACTAACTTGTGAGGTAATTTCTACTGGTCTAATCTGACTGAACTGAAAGATATTGATTACCTTTCATTCCTTATGGAGTACAAATGAAATAGGATGTTCATACACACAAAGACTTAACATGAATCATTCGTATTTCAGTTATCTGTCAAGAATTATCATGGTATAAATGTGTAAAATGTGGTTACTTATATGAATTGTCACTAAGGATAGTTCCAAGTTTCACCACTTGACGGTGCTGTTGCTCCATCTAGACGTTCCAGGAGGGCCCCCCTGGAAGGGTGAGACGCCAGAATATCCTTTGTGATTAATAAGAGGTCATGAACATTCCTTTGATCAGTCGTTTGTGTATTCCAAATCATTGGAGCCATTTGCTCGGGCTCCGGGATGGCGGGCTTGAATACACTCCTTCGGCAGACGCATAAATTCCTTTGTCACCTGGTCAGCGGCTTCAAAAGAGCTTTGTTGGTGGTTGGGTGACCACCTGCAGAGCTAACCAAGCTTAGATCCTGTCTGGGCAGTGGAATATTTATGCAACTGCAGAGAATTTGCTTTAGGAGAAGCAAACTTAAAAAAAAAATTAGAGGGTGGACTGGGCCATAGGCCATAGTTGTTAAAATATATAACAATATAACAAGCAAAATATAACATTGGTGTACCAATACTATCCGAAAAAGTGAGAGTGCATCACTTATAGGAGGATTTCTTAAAATAACGAACCAAGAGACTTAGCATTTGGCAGAAGCCCTTCTCTTGAAGGTCGTAATGCGGTTTCTGACAAAGTTTTTGACACCAGTCCAAGTGCGATTTTTTTAGGGCATGTGGTTCAGAATTAATACAGCGAAGGCAGTCCAACTTTTGTGGTACCTGGCATTTATGGATGAAGTGCATCATGTGCTTTTCGACAGCATATATTTCAGCATCTGTCCACTTACGTTTGGTGATGCCTCCTGTCATTATCTGGGAAACTCCCATATCTGTTAAAAGACAAACGCTGTCAAAAATTTCAGTCCAAATTAAAAAAAGTCAAAACATGACCTCTGCTCGTTTAGTTCCAGTGTTGAATGCAAGTACAACATTGGTAAAGTAATACTGTTCCTTGTCTTCATAGGACCAAAGCTTAAAAATTAAACATGCCTTTAAAATTTTAGTCTGGTCTATAGAGCGATGAGTGTTCACTCAAAGAATGCAAAGATGTAATCTCCCTTCTCCACGGATTTTCATTTGAATAAAATGCAAAAATCGGCTTACTCGCCGTTGTAAGAAATGCAGCCACCGGTGGCCTAGTGTTGCACAGGATACCAGTATTAGTACCGTACCTCATTGTTTCAGTGTCAAAAACTGCTCGTGGCACACGTCCCACACACAAACAAATGGGCAGGGTTCATGGGGAGGAAGCAGGGGCGATGACAGTACCCCCCCTCCTAGGGGCGCCACCCGGCGCCCTACGACGGTTGAAGTCCCTGATGAGGGAACCGTCCAGGATGAGGCGCCAGGACCCAGCTGCGCTCCTCGGGGCCATAGCCAACCCAGTCCACCAGATACTGAAGGCCCCGGCCCCTGCGGCGAACATCCAGAAGGCGGCTCACGGTGAAGGCGGGGTGCCCATCCACCACCCGCGGCGGAGGAGGGGGAGGCGAGGGCGGGGACAACGGGCTGGAAGAGCACACTTTGATCTGCGAGACATGGAATGTTGGGTGGACACGCAGAGCGGCAGGCAGTTTGAGGCGGACGGCGCACGGATTGATTATACGTTCAATCTCGTAAGGGCCAATGAAGCGGGGAGACAGCTTCTTGGACTCAACCCTCAACGGGAGGTTTTTGGTGCTCAACCAAACCTTCTGGCCTACCGCATAAAGGGGCGCGGGGGAGCGACGGCGGTCAGCTTGCTTTCGGGAGCTAACTGAAGCATGGAGCAGAGCTGTGCGTGCGCGTTTCCATGTACTGGAACATCGTCGTATGTGGGACTGGACGGAAGGGACTGCAATTTCCTTCTCTTGAGAACACTGGAAGGGAGACATTCCAAGGGATGAGTTAGGTAGTGTATTGTGGGCGTATTCAATCCATGTTAATTGGGTACTCCAGGAGGACGGGTTATTATGTGACATACAGCGAAGTGCGGTTTCTAGGTATTGGTTTGTGCGCTCTGTTTGACCGTTGTTTTGGGGGTGATAGCCGGAAGATAGACTAACAGAGATGTCTAGTGCAAAACAAAAGGACTTCCAGACCAGGGATGTGAATTGTGGACCTCGATCCGAGACTGTCTAGAGGGATGCCATGGAGACGGAAAACGTGCTGTATTAACAAGTTAGCAGTTTCTATGGCGGAGGGGAGTTTGGCTAGGGCAATGAAGTGCCTTAGAAAGAAAGAAAGAATGAGTATAACTGTGTTACCTTTCGAAGGGGGAAGGCCAGTGATGAAGTCCAATGCTATGTGGGACCATGGACGGCTCGGGACTGGTAATGGGTGGAGGTAACCGGAGACTGGTCTGGTAGATGTTTTGTTTAGGGCACATACCGTGCATGCAGCGACAAATGATTGGGTGTCCGTCTTCATAGTCGGCCACCAGAAAGCAGGGCGCAGAACAGCTAGAGTGCGGTTGACTCCTGGGTGGCAGGTCAGGCGGGAAGCATGTGCCCATCCAAGCACCTGATGGCAGACACAATCAGGAACAAACAAAGTTCTTTGGGGCCCACCTCTGGGGTCGGTTTGTCCGCTCTGTGCATTTTTGACCAATGCCTCAATCTCGGACTCTATCGAGCCTATGATGCAAGCAGGTGGAAGGATCAACTCCGGATTCTCTTTCGTTTTCTGGGTAGAGAACTGTCGGGACAGGGCTTGGTGTTCTTTGACCCTGGAATGTATGACAAGGTGAAACGAAAACGTGCAAAGAAGAGGGCCCACCTAGATTGCCTTGGGTTTAGTCGTTGAGCCGTTTTTAGGTATTCCAAATTTTTGAAGTCTGTCCAAACCACAAACAGATGTTCTGCTCCCTCCAGCAGATGGCGCCATTCCTCCAGTGCCAACTTCACAGCCAGGAGCTCTCTGTCACTGATGCTGTAGTTACACTCTGCTGGGGAGAGTTTACGGGAGAAGAAGGCACATGGATGTACCTTACCGTCCTCAGGTAGCCGTTGGGAGAGGACGGCCCCTACTCCCACCTCGGACGCGTCCACTTCCACAATGAATTGTCGTGACTGGTCGGGATGAACATGGACAGATGCAGACGTGAATAGCTTCTTGAGGTTGCTGAATGCGGTGTTAGCTTCCTCTGACCAGCGGAAGGGAATGGCAACGGAGGTGAGAGCTGTGAGGGGTGCTGCTATACGGCTGTAATTCTTAATGAATCTCCGGTCGGAATTAGCAAATCCGAGGAAGCGCTGTAGCTGCTTGCGGTCGGTGGGTTTAGGCCATTCGGAGACTGCAGTCACCTTGGCAGGGTCCATGTGTAGCTCGCCCTTAGCGATGACGTAGCCGAGGAATGTGGTTTTGGGGACGTGGAATTCACATTTTTCGGCCTTTACGAAAAGCCTGTTCTCCAAGAGCCTTTGGAGCACCAGCCGTACATGGTCACACGGGGACTGTAAAAAAAATCAAAATGTCATCAAGATAGACAAACACAAACTGGTCGATCATGTCTCTGAGGACATCATTAACTGGGGCCTGGAAGACGGCTGGGGCATTAGTCAACCCAAAGGGCATGACCAGGTACTCATAATGCCCTAACGGTGTGTTGAAAGCCATTTTCCACTCATCACCTTCTCTGATGCGGACAAGGTGGTAAGCGTTGCGCAGGTCGAGCTTGGAAAAGACACTAGCACCGTGGAGGAACGCCGACTCAATCAGGGGGATGGGGTCTTTGTTTATTATGGTGATGTTATTCAGCCCCTGATAGTCTATACAAGGCCTTAGAGATTTGTCTTTCTTGCTCACAAAGAAAAAACCTGCACCAACAGGGGAGGAAGACGGGCGGATGATACCTGCAGCCAGGGATTCGGTGATATATTTTTCCATAGCCTGTCTTTCTGGCCTTGATATGTTGTAGAGTCTCCCTTTTGGGAGAGCGGCTCCTGGCAAGAGCTCAATGGCGCAGTCATAAGGCCGGTGAGGAGGTAGAGCCATGACACGATCCTTGGAGAAGACTTGTCCGAGATCATGGTAGCATTCAGGTACAGAGGTGAGGTCAGCAATGTCTGGTTCCTTGAGACAGTGGGCTGGTGCTAGGGCTGACTGCAAACAATGACTATGACAAAAAACACTCCATGCAGTGAGCTTAGTGCGTGGTCCAATCAATATCGGGGTTGTGGATTTTTAGCCAGGGCAAGCCAAGCACCAAGGGTGATTGAGGACAGTCAAAAACATATAGGTGAATAACTTCATGGTGGTTGCCTGAGAGCTGGAGAGATAGTGGAATGGTCTGTTCTACTCGGGACAGTAGCTGACCATTGAGGACAGTGGTTTTGAAGGGCGGAGCCAATGAATGAGTCTCTATACCCATTTGCTTGACTAGGATGCGATCTATGAAATTTATCAGCCCCACAGTCGATTAGCGCAGACAGTGATCTGGACTGGCCGTTATGGGATAGTGTAGCAGCGAGTTGGAGTCGACGCGAGGAGGGGCTAGACGTTTGGCTCACCAATATCTCGCCTGTTATTGGTTAGCCTGCCCTTTTACTGGTCTAACAGGACATGTTTGAATAAAATGACCGCCTTGCCCACAGTACAAACAGACGATTGTTGTATCTTCTCGTCTTTTCCTCAAGTGAAAGCTTGGCGTGTCCTAATTGCATAGGTTCTGGGGCATCGGAGGTGGGCGGAACCTGAGTCGGGAGCTGAATTGGCTGGCTGGGTTGCGCTCGCGGGGCAGTGTCTGGCCGAGCAGGCGGGGCTAGCCGTCGCTGTCTCTGACGCTCTCTAAGACGGCAATCAATCTTAATGGCTAAGTCAACAAGTTGGTCGAGATTTGGTAGTTCGTCTCGGGAGGCCAACTCATCTTTTAGGGACTCATTAAGAGCGCGGAGGAATACTTCCTCATCGTTGAACCTGCTCTCGGCGGCAAGGGTCCGGAATTCAACTGAGAATTCGACCACGCTACGGGAGCCTTGACGGAGCGACATCAGTCTTTTGGCGGCCTCTTTTCCGCGTACTGGGTGATCGAATATTTTACGCACTTCCTCCGTTAAGTTGGAATAATTTGAACATATTGCTGACTGACGCTCCCACTCAGCCGACGCCCAAGCTAGCGCTGCTCCCCGGAGACAGCCGATCAGGTAGGCTATTTTAGTTCTATCCGAACTGTATGTGTGTGGTTGCTGTTCGAAAACCAACGAACATTGCACCAGGAAAGCCCGGCAAGAACCCATGTCTCCGTTATAGGGAGTGGGAGTTGGCACAAAGGGTTCTTTGATGACTTGCGGAGGTGAGGCGGAAGCAGGTGTGTGGATTAATGAAAATGTGTGTTCTGTGGCTACTTGCAATGCTGCTGGTTCTGAATGGATGCGAGTGATTGAGAAAATTCTTTTACCTTGCCAACAAGGAGGTGAAGGGCTTGATCGTGCTGTTCCAACAGAACTCCTTGTGCATTCTGAGCATGGCGAACTGGGTCCATGTCTGCGGGGTCCATTATGGCCAGATCAAACTGTTAAGGTTCGAGGGCGCGGGAGGAGGACCCGAGTGCAGAAACGGGAGGAAGGCAGAGTCACTTCTGAGTTTTTAATCAGTCAACACAGTGGTACGAAGTAGAGCAAGGTGGGGGTCGAGTCCAGGCAGGTGATAGGTGATCCGCAGGCGGGTTGGCTTCGGCAGGCAGGTAAAGGTATGGCTTCAGCAGGTGTAGGAAATCTGGACAGAGAATGATAATCAGAATAGGTTCTACACAAAGGCAGGCAATGAGCTGGAAGCAACTGACTGTATCACAGTAAGAGTTGATCTGGCGCTGGAGTGGAGTCCAGGGCTGGCTTTTGTAGGCTGCTGATTGTGATGACGTGCACCTGGCTCCTTGCTCCAGCTGTGCCTCCCAGCAGTATGATTCTCACCGGGGCCCACACACACACACACACACACACACACACACACACACACACACACACACACACACACACACAACAAATGGGCAGGGTTCATGGGGAGGAAGCAGGGGCCCTGACACTCTCTGTGAACCATGCATTGAAAAGCAATGGACTTTGGATCATTAACAATAAAAATACCCCAAAATTTTTCTGCTTGCGCCCTTGCGGGCGGGCGCTCGCATATGTGACACTTCAGCATATCTACTCCAAAAACTCACTGCCCGCCACTGGCTAATAGTCACTAATCACATTCAAAAGCAGTCCAATATGTCCTCGGTGGTCGAAGGATTTTAATTGAGTTGCATTGTGGAAATATCAGAAATGCCCGGATGTTTGGAATTGTCACTTGCCTGTGAGAAATACCCTTTTGCCTTCTTGTAATGACAACTGTCAGTATTATTCATTCTCCGGCCCTTGGGCTGTGTGGTTACTAGTTGGTCTGTTTATTTACTATTATTCAATTTGCGCAAAAAGTGCCAAGACGTGGTACTTTACTATATAACTCATTGCATGTGGTTGTCAATAAAATGCATTTCCCTTTCAAACCAGAGTATTATATTTCATCAATCCGGTGTAAAGTTTTTCAAAGTAAGCATACACTTGTTTATTGCATACAGTTTTACAATATGGAAGTAAATAGATTATGAATTCCATATTAAATGTTGAAAATTCTTTTAATAAAAGTTTACTCAGAACTCAGAACATTATTAAGCTAGAATTACGTCTCTTTTTTTTTTTAACATGAATTTATTCTATTACATTTTTAAAGTGCGATATAAATAATATCTTACAATGACTGCTGATTTAAAATGTAAATTGATTGAGTGCAAAGTGCTAATTTACCAAGAGATGAGGAATGTAAAGGAACAAGAATGGCAATCTCATTTCTATGTAGTCATCAGTCTTTCAGAACATCTTGTTATCCGTTTTACAAAATAAAATATTTTGGTGCAATTATGTCTCTTGTACCTAGGCTAAACCCAGTGGAGAGGGTTGGGAACAAAAAGAATGGGATCATTGACATCAAGAAGCACAAGTAGGTCCACTTAAAGCATCCCAACTGTTACAATTTCTTCTTCTCTTCTTGTTTGCTTGTTTGTTTGCTTTTCATTTTTTGCTGTTTTTATTAAATTGTAAATGTCAATTACCTGATAAAAACTTCCACTTATTAAATAATTAAACTTTGTTTTAGTCTATTCTTCAAATATGTCTTTCATTCATTTCTTTTTTTGTGCAAATATTCAATTGTTAAATCTTTCAACAAAAGGTCTCCATCACTAGTTATGAATACAATAATTTTCACATTATTTTCTTTCTCTTTCAACATTTCCTTTATGGCCAAATATATGTCCTCTCCTCTCGTATGTGTTTTCTAAGCTGTGATACCCAAAATGTCTTCTATAAATGTTTTAGTCTCCTCGTGATAGAATCGGAAATACACCAAAGGTTGAGGATTGTCACTTACATCAGTTGATTGGTTCATCCGCAGCTAATGAACCGGGGATTTTGGATTGGATCGGGGTGCACATCCTCCGAGAGCAGCCCTGCTCATTGTTGTGGATGGCCAGGGAATTTGACAGACCTTATAGTTGCGTGCTATCCTTTCTCTTCAAATAAAGTGTCTGGCATTACCTCCAAACAATCCTCAACCAATCCGGAGGCAGTAAGAGGATTTTTGTGTTGGCCCAAAATCCACTCCACGCCAAGTGAGCACCCATAGGCAGATACACGGGACTTGCCGTCCTTGATGCCGGTAAAATTAAAGCATACGCCTCTGTCCATTCACATTTCAGTGTCTACTTTTCTGACTTTTGACAACACCATTCTTCATCATGTTTGTTGTGAGAATGCATGTACCCCGGAAAACAAGTTTGCGAGCTTACCAGACCCTGGCTCTGTCAAAGAAAGGACCTAAAGCTTAGCTGCCCTTGCGCGCGCCTATTCAAAAATCATCTATCGGTGAAAAGCAATATATAACCACCACCACCACCACCAACCAAGTACATATTCTTGAAGGTCCGGATGAAAGTGTCTCGGGGTCCTTATCGGGACCGCGGTCCGCCATTTGGTGACCCCTGCCGAATAATACACCTCCCTTCATGTTGTTCAAAATGACAGTGGTACAGACAGTCTTGAACCTTGTACACACAATACAATATAAATTCAAAATATGCAGCATTTGTATCATGTGACCTATTCCTACAGATGGTTCCAGGGCTTTAATTGGGAGGGACTGAGGCGCCACAAGCTCCTGTCTCCTCTAAAGAGAGAGGTGAGATCTTCTGCACAGACACGTCCTTGCTGAAAAATCACATCAATGGAATGCAAGGTTTCCTAAACTTAATTTTGTGGTTACTTTTTAAGCAACTTTTAGCATTGTATTACAGCTAACAGGTGAATTGTGAATTCAGGTGTGAGTGATCAAACCAACAATCCAATTTGTTTCTACAGCTGAATGGCCCAATGGATCACAGTCACTTTGACATCTTTCCTCCTGACACAGAAATGACCCCTGACGAGACTTCTGGCTGGGATAAAGACTTTTGATTTTTAACGCCCCCCCAAAAAATGTGTAGTATGGTCTTTCACTTGTGCTTTTCTACCTTTCACATGTTCAAAGCACTTCAAAAAGGTCTCCTCATTGACTAAAAGTTGACAGCACCCGGAGAACTGGATACTTGGGATACTGATCATGATTGAATCCACAAAGTGAACTTTGGTGCTGCCACATCACTGACAGCCAATCGGTGTCGAGAGTGTAATTACTACGGCACACGCAGCATAAGCAGAAACAGACACACAACTCGTGGTGAAACAACAACAATGTGAGACATTATCACTGTGGCCTATGACATTTTGCATTGTTTATTAGCATGAATGTAAATTGACTTTCCGAAGACAATATCACCTGTACTGAGGAAACACGTAACGACCAATCACGGCTCACGTTTTTTGGGTTTGGTCAGCAAACTGAGCCATGATTGGTCGTTAACTGTTTCCGTTAACTGTTTATGGAGGATTTTGGCCTCAGCGATGGCTGGAGACTTCAAAACCCAACTAAGAAGGAATTTACTTTCTTCTCTGCTGTGCACCGATCATTCTCAAGAATTGATTTTTTCCTTACAAATAATTCTATTGTTGATAAAACTGCTATAAAAATACATTCTATAATTATAAGTGATCATGCACCAGTCTCCCTCACTCTACAAATTGACTCTACCTTTAAACCTCCCCCGATATGGCGTTTTAACATCTCATTACTGAAAGACGTAGAGTTTGATAAAATTATTAGAAGGGAGTGGGCAGATTTTTTGGAAATAAATGACTCTCCAAATATATCTCCATCTCTTCTCTGGGAAGCAGGGAAAGCGGTAATTAGAGGGAAAATTATATCATATTCAACTTATAAAAAGAAACAGGATCAAAAATTAGAAAAATACCTGGAAGATAAAATTAAACAACTAACGGATGAATATGTATTAAACCCAAATAATCAAATATGGATAGAACTACAGAATATAAAAATACAGTTAGATAACATGTTATCTAAAAAGACAGAGTTTATAATACAACAGTTGAGATATAATAATTTTGAACATAATAATAAATCAGGTAAATTCCTGGCAAATCAACTTCAACGGAATCGGGAAAAATCTCTTATAACGGCTATTAAAGATATAAATGGTGAATGCACACAATCACCAGAAGAAATTAACCATATTTTTTATAACTATTATCGAAATCTATACACAGAAATTAATAGACCTAACCCTGAATATATTGAGGAATTCCTAAACAGCTTAAATATACCTCAGTTATCTATTGAACATAAAGATATTCTCGATACCCCGCTTACTATAGATGAGTTGTATCGTGCTTTAGACAGTATGCCTAATGGCAGAGCACCTGGTCCAGACGGCTTTCCGGCTATATTTTTTAAACATTTCTGGTTAATGTTTGCTCCATTATTTCTAAGAGTAGTAACTGAAATTAAAAGTAAAGGTGATATACGTCAAGATATGAATATAGCAGCAATTAAACTTTTATTAAAGCCAGAAAAAGACCCTACCCTCCCGTCAAGTTACCGACCGATATCACTAATTAATACCGATATTAAAATTATCGCTAAGGCCTTGGCATCTCGATTAGAGACGGTAATCTCGACAATTATTCATAGTGATCAAACAGGTTTTATTAAAGGTCGTCATTCTACTAATAATATTAGGAGACTCTTTAACTTGATTAGTATGTCACAGCGGTATGATAAAAAGGCAGTTGTTATTTCGCTGGATGCAGAAAAAGCATTCGATAAAGTTAACTGGTCCTTCCTCTTTGCTGTCTTAAATAAATTCGGCTTCGGGGAGTCATTCATTCAATGGGTCTCAATATTATATGATTCTCCTAAAGCTACAGTTACTACTAATGGGATTACATCACAGAGTTTTACTTTACAAAGGGGAACAAGACAAGGGTGCCCAATTTCTCCTTTATTATTTGCTATATTTATTGAGCCGCTTGCATTAGCTATACGTCAGGATAGACGGATCCAAGGAATCCACTCCGGGACAATAGAACATAAAATTAATCTATATGCCGATGATATATTACTCTATTTAGAAGAACCTGCTATCTCGCTAGGGGAAGCATTTAAATTAATAACTAAATTCTCTCACTTATCAGATTACTCTATTAACTGGACAAAATCAACATTATTACCTATTACAGAAAATTCATGGAATCCTACAAGTCAGGATCCACACTACTCCTTTCCTACAGGTAATTTAAAATACTTAGGTGTTAAAATTTCACCTAAGTTAACTGAATTAACTTCTTTAAATTTTTCACCATTATTGGATAGTATCCGTAGTGACCTGGAGCGCTGGAATAATCTTCCGATCTCTTTAATAGGACGGATAGCTACTATAAAAATGAAAGTTTTACCAAAGATTAATTATTTATTTTCAATGATTCCATTTAAACCTACGTCTAACTGGTTCCAATCGCTGGACTCTGCTATCATAAAATTCTATTGGAATAAAAAAAAAGCCAAAATTAGTCTATCTACTCTTCAGGAAAGTAAATCTAAAGGAGGTTTAGAGGCACCAAACTTTATGTACTATTATCTAGCTAATCAACTACAATATCTTGTGCTATGGACACAACCCAACAGAGATACTAACTGTTGGTTGGAATTGGAGCAGAAGGATTGTAATAATCTTAGACTGTCAGATTTACTCTTTATTACAAAATCAATAAGACGACATAATTGTTTTAAAAACCCAATGATAGCCGCCACCCTGACTGCCTGGTGGAAGGCATTAGAAATTACAAACTCCCAATTGGCGCCCTGTGGGCTCTCTCCCATTTGGCATAACCCCGACTTTCAACTTAATAATCAGTCGTTCCATTTAAGCCTATGGGAGCAGAAAGGAATTACACACCTTCATCATCTTTTCTCAGATAATAAGTTTATATCGTATACAAACTTGGTCCAGAAATATGAAATAAAAAAGGGAAATTTCTTACATTATCTGCAAGTTAAAAATATGGTTAAGAAACAAATCCCAACACTTCAGGATACGCTCCAACTGCCTGTCTTAGCTAAAGATATTATAAAGCTTTCTCCAACAACAATAAAGAAAATATCAAAAATATATAAGTTATTTTTATACACAAATAAAACGTATTTACCGACTTTAAAATGGGAAAAAGACTTGTCTATAGTTCCGGAACCAGACTTTTGGACCCAAATCTGTGAAAATGTATTTAAAATGACCAAACAGACAAATTTGCAACTTATCCAATATAAGATACTTCATAGAACATATATTACACAATATATGATGAAAAAAATGGGACTCTCTGACTCCGACATTTGTCTCCAGTGCTCACAAAACACTGCCGATACTTATCTTCATGCTTTATGGTCATGTACTCCAGTGCTGCATTTCTGGACTAAAATCTTGGAAAAGCTCGCTGATATATTAAACTGTAGGCTTCCTTTATCTCCAAGACTGTGTTTACTAGGTGACTTAACAATAACTGAGCTACCATGTAAACAATCTCAATCTATATTTATAGCCCTTACTATTGCTAAAAAAATAATCCTTGTCAATTGGAAAAATAAACAATCTCTAAATATCGACCACTGGTTAAACTTACTAATAAATTATATCTCAATGGAAAAAATCTCTGCCTTAAATAAAAATCAAGTATCAAGATTTAAACAAATATGGTCTATGTACATAGAATATTTTAATCTCAATTTGGCAACTTAATCCTGCCAAGATTCTGCCTGTTAACGAGAGCCACCACATCGTTACAACTTCTGTTTTCGCTGCTCCTGTATTTGGTATTTTGTATCTGATTGTTTTTATTTTTATATAGTCAGGAACCTAGTTGCTGCTAGTGGGCTCGAGCATACCACACTATACGACACTATACTCAATAACTCCTTAAGATCTATTTCTAGTGGGCACTAAGCATCAACACTTGGTGTTACTGCATGCTAATTAGTCAATTTTCTTGACGCCGTCCCCTGTGGTCGGGCGGGGGTGGTTCTGCCCCCCCCCCCCCCCCCCCCCCGTTGTCTGCTCGGTGGCGGTTGCGTCTTGGCCGCTCCCTGGGCCCCCTGTGGGGTGCGGTGTTGGGGTGCTTCCCCTGGTGCCCGGGGCGGTGCCGTCCCGGCGCGGTCCGCTGCTCCGTGCCCGGCGGCGCGGTTCGGGGTGGGTGGGCCTCCGGTGTGCCCCGTGGTTCCCTCTCCCCTCCCCCTTCCTCCCCCCCGTCGCCTCTCCCTCCTCGCCTCCTCCCGCCCATCCTCCTCTGCCTCCCGGTCCCTTTTCCCTTGTCGCCCTCCCTCCTCCTCTCCCCCCCCGCCTCCTGCCCTGCAGCCGCCCTTTCGCCTTCTTGTCGTCTTCTCCCCGCTTCCCCCGCCCCCCCCCCCCTTCCCTGTCTGCCCTGCGGCCCCTCCCCCTCCCTCTCCCTGGGCCTGGGGCTCCCTCCCCGGCCCGGGCGTCGGGCTCCGGGGGCCGGGCGAGGGTTTGGGGCCTGCCCCACTCCGGTATAACTCCTGGCGCCCCGGGCGGGCTCCGGTGGCCGGTGGGCTGTCCGGTAGCCCTGCTGCGCTGGCTGTCCGCCCATTGTGGTGCCGGGTGGATGAGGTGGGGGGCGGCAGGGGGTGGGGGTGCTGGGGGGCGGGCGTGCCACCTACACCCACCGGGTTGGGTGAGGCCCCGCTGGTCGCTCCTCTTACTCACTTCACTAGCTTGCACTATACACTTTGTAAATATACACATAGGGCACACAACACATTTCTTGGTGGGGTGGGGAAGGGTGGAAACACCGTCTTCACCCTTCAACTCCCCTCCAATTTTAATGCACCTCACGTCCAAGGGGAGGGGTGAGTTGGGGCGGGGAGCCATCAGAGGGGATGGACTGCAGTGCCTGGCAGCGCTGTGGTCCCCCCCATTTGTGTCCCTGCCCCACCACTTTGTCCCTCCATTCCCTTTTTTAATGCACCACACATATACATATTCATTTTTTGGGGGGGGATACGGGTGTGTCGGAGTAGGGGAAATTTTTTCCCTCTGCTCCGACTCACCTGCTCCCAATTTTAATGCACCACACGCACACACTTGTATATACACTGGGTGGGGCCACATTCACGGTGTAAGGGTAGAGCTCGCCAGTCGGCGAGCTGGCGGACTCAGTAACAGGGTTAGGTGTCACTTGTACTCTGGCGTGACGAGCGGGGCCTCTCCCCACCGGGCTCGGTGTTCTGGTGTCCCGCCTTCTCCCCTGGTGCTTCCTCCTCTGCTTCCCCCCTCCCGCCGCTGTGCAAATCTCGCGCGGCTGGAGGTGGGGTGGGCACATCTTCCCTCTCTGCGCTGCTGCCCGGTGCCGGTTTCCGGGGGGGGTGGGGGGTTCTCGCGGGGGGCCGGGTTCGCGGGGGGGGGGGGGGGGGGGGGGGTGGCGGCCGTCGGGGGGGGGGGCGGCTTGTTTGGGGGGGGGGGTGGAGGTATGGGTGGGTGGGGGGTTGGGTGCTGGGGGTCGGGGTGTGTTCGGGGGTTTGGGGGTCGGGGGTGGTGGGGCCTGGGTCGTGGTGGATGGCGGGTTTGGGTGGGGTGCGGGGGGGTCGTGGGGGGATGGGGGCTGGGGACCGGTGGGGCGCTGTGGGGGCCCGCTGGGCCTCGTTCTGCGGCCTTGGGCTCGGGGGTGTGGGCCGGGGCTGGGGCGGGGGTGTTCCGGGTGTCTGGGTCGGCTCGCCGACCGGTGTCCGCTCGGGTGGCTTGGGGGTGGCCTTGGTGCTGCCGCGGCCTGGGGATTCCGGGGGGGGGGGGGCGGGGGGGGCTCGCTTTGCTGGACCGCGGTTGACGGCTTCTTTCTTTGGTGGTGGTCCTTATGCATGCCAGATCCGTCGCACCAGCATCTACTGAAACTCAACAGAAGTACCCTCTCCCTCCCACAGCCCCTTGAATCAGTTGGTGCTGGTGTCTGTGGTTCTCACTTTGCTTTATCTATCCTTCCCTCCTTCCTCTCTTTAGTTTTTCCTCTGGTCACTTGAGATCTTAATTTATTAGAAGTATGAGGTTTCTGGGGTTGGCATAAGACTCCGGTTTTGTAACCACGCAGGAGGGGTCTTGTTGGTGCTGGACTTCACTTTGATGGATTGGATGTACTGGCTTCTATTGATCTCACTCTGCCTTATCGATCCTTCCCTCCTTCCTCTCTTTAGTTTTTCCTCTGGGCTCTTGAGATCTCGCTAAATTTGCTGGAATTTAGAGGCTTCCGGGGTTGGCGTAAGACTTTGATTTTGTAATCATGGGGAAGGCAGGAAGTGTTTGGTCGGTGCTGGATGTCACTTTGATTTACCTTTCTTTTCTCTTTATTTCTTTTTTTTTTCTGACCTTTTCTCTGGTCTCCTGACCATTTAAATCTCACGACTCTGGCAAGATTCTGAAGTACCTGGTTAAGGCGAAGGGTAATGGGATATTTATAAGGTTTTAGGTGAATGAATGAGTATAAATTTATACGTATTTGCACGCACGCACACGCACGCACGCAAACGCACGCAAACGCACACACGCAAACGCACGCACGCACGCAAACGCACGCAAACGCACGCACACATACACACACACAAAAAAAAAAAAAAAAAAAAAGAAAAGAGCAATGATGACAAGACGTTGAATCGGTAAGACTACCGAATGAACAATTCTGAGCTCTTAAAAAAAAAAAAAAAAAAATCAAAAAAAAAAAACTGTTTCCTCAGCACAGGTGATGTCATCTTTAGTCGACAGCAAGTGGAAAATTCGTATTTAAAGGTATTAATTGTTCATGAAAAATAATTATCACATTAATTATTAATTAATTATAGACAAAATATGGTGAATGAGCATCCCTTTAAAGACTTTAGGCTTTAAGCTATTGATAGTTATATGAGAGCAGCTTCTTGATGGTGCCATATGCTGCGATTTACATATGATCCGATTAGTCAACTAATCGTGACGACTGTGACTAATTGACTAGCAAATTAATCTTTTAGCATTTAAAGCATTTAAACGTGAAATTATAGAAACTTCTCTCTCTCACTCTCTCACTCGCTCTCTTGAGTACAATTTACTTATTTTTAGCACTTCTGAAATAAAACACATTAACTGAGTAAATCTTAATTATTAATTTCATTTAAAATGTATTTCAAAATTTGATGTAAACACATTACACAGAAGAAATCAAGTAGCACATTGAAGTATACCTAATGTTTATAATTAACTGTGAATATTTAAAAAAAAATAGTAAATATAATTTATGAAACCAAGGTAATATCTAAAAAATCCATTTTTTTTTCAGTGTAGTTGAGAGTTGACTGGGTTGTAAGATATGTTATTCACATGTATAAAACTTGAACCTGAATTTCAAATGTAGTGTGTGTGTGTGTTTGCTTATATGTGTGGAGGGGTTACGACCTCTACCATTCCAACCGAACCTTATGCTGCCCCTTTGCCACCACAGGTAAAACTACCCACAGCTGCCACTGCAACCAGAAAGCCCAATAACTGGAACATTTAGTTTAGATAATTCCATTTCACAAGCTCAAGGTCAAAAATACGAGCTTGAAACCCATGTGCAGCGGCATGCGGGGACGAAGGTCATCCAAAGTAGAGTGGCGGTCCACAGCAGGAAATAACATACCATAATTTCAAAATTTCAGTTGTGATAAATACATCGAAAGCTCAATGAAAGCTTTGGATTGCAGCAATTAAGTGAAGACAGGTGGATTAGACCTGCGAACAAGGACCATGTTTGCTTTCTGCACTTTATATCTAAGACACTATCTATTTCATGAGTATAATATCCCCCCCCCCACCCCCATTAAAACCCTGACGTATATGATCTGACACGTATTGCATGGATAATCCATTAGAGGGCAGTATCACCCAGTAAATGGCTTTCCCAGCGACCTTGCAAGATCGCCCCAATTGAGAAAGGAGAGACACTTATTCTTATTATTAGTGGGAAATGTTCTTTCAGATGATTGGAAACACTAATATGTTTGATATGTAAATTTATTATATTTTTGACAGTCATAATGTATGAATTTAAAGCATTGTGACCGGATGTATCAAATATGACACAAATCAAAGGTCCTATGTGGAAGTAGATTTTCAGGAAGTACACATTTTTGTTTATTCAAAAGGACCAATAAATATGGGATTTGGGCCTCAACAAAGCTTTAACGAAATACATCACAAGTCAATTTATTCATGACTGTTATATTATTCAAAGTAACCAAGTATCAGAAAAGGGAAGGTTGACCATGGCAGCATTCTACAGAACAAAGCAAAGCAGTATCTTTTGCAGTCTAGTAAAGAAGAGCCACCGGATAGTTGCCACTAGATTGCGCTGACATTTTCTCTTTTTCCATATCAACACTTTCGTAAAGTAACCGCCTTTTTTTTTTTTTCAGGAAACACAAAAAATTGAACCAGTTGCATCATGAGAAGATGATTTAGGTAAAATATAAAAATATATTTTTGCAACTCCATCATGGGTGAAGCTACTTTCAGGCCATTCAATAAGAACATTTGTGAGGTCAGATGTTTGTCGTTTTGTATGAGAGAGAGCCTGGCTTACAATATCTGTTTTACTTCACATCAAATGTGTTTAATGGGCTTGCAGTCACATCTTCTTCCACACATCCCAGAATGCATTTATAGACCTTGTTTTGTGGCATGCAGGAAGGACAAAATGTCTTCTCGAAACTATTCCCACAAACACATAAGCACATAAGTGTCCTATTAGTTGGAAAAATACAATTTTGTGGGAAATAAGTGGTTAATCAACACAACTTTCACAGAAAAATAAACATTACAGCAAACACATAAAAATACTGTATTTGGAAAATGCATTGATGTAATGTGTATACTGCAACATACATTCTTGACAGGTATACAAAAATCACATGTATATTTTATTTCCTTACAAAATAATATGGACAAGAAAAACACATGCAGCTGCATTAATTAAGGCATGTTAAAGATACAAAATGATAGAAAGCCAAAGGAACTGGATTTAAAAAAAATATATATATTTTTTCAAACAATGAATAATATTTGTAAGTGTGACTTTAATTCGACTACCAGGCTCCATGAATCAAATATCCCCAAATGCAAACAGTTGTGATGTTGTCTTGTTACTACAATAATACAAGGAGTTAAGTATAGACTGTATAAACTCATGTTTTAGTTTTCGTCTTTGTGTTACATTTCAATAGTCTAGACGCATATTATTTTTTGTTGTTGTTGTCATGTTTTTTTTGTTTTTTTGTTTTTTTTTTAAATTAAATTAAAGAAAGCCTTGTCTGACCAGTTTTTGGTGTTAAATGGGCATTTTTTCTTTATTTACTTGATTTTTCTTATTTATTGATATAATTTATTATCACTATACTGTATTCCTACACAATAGTTCTACAGGCAGGTTGGTCATCAGCAGTGTTGCCGGTAACGCGTTACTCAAAAAAGTTGCTTTCTAAAGTAACTAATAGTCTAACGCGTTACTTTATTCTACAAAGTAGTCTGATTAAAGTTACTGTCCAGAGAATCAATGCGTTACTCCACATTTTCATGAAGAAAGCAAACTATCTCACTGTTGTAACAGTCACAAACAACTACTGCTAACTACGAAGATGAGGCAGAAGTCATTGATCACCACACTGAATTCAGCCATGGTCTGGTCATGAATGGTTTGCACATTCAAAACAAAAGTGATGATACTTTTACTACTAGTTTTATTAACCAACAGGCACACAACACAACAAAAAAAGTGTGCATTATGGACCATAAAAGTGGTAAAAAAAAATAATTTATTTCCATCCTCAACTGGTCCGTGAAGCATTATGGGATGAGGTCGTCTCCGCCCTCTCGCCAGGGGGAGTGACGTCAGACAAGTTACGTTTTCAGTAGGGGTGGAACAAAAAAACGATTCGACCGAACCATCGTTCGTCAAGGGGAGCTAAACGACCGTATCGGTTGCGAGTGAGGCTTTATGGTTTTCATAACAATAGCAAGAGTTCTGCGCCGTGCTCTACTTGTTTTGTTTACATTTCAGTAGCATCACCATTCAAGCTACTTCCGTGTTTCCGTGCTCGCGACACGGCGCGCGCGCGCGCAACGAGTGACAACATACAAATGGAGACAGTTAGCAGAAGCCGGTGCCGTACATCTCGGTATTTCCCATGGCTATCGAGTCCTCTCGGTGCACTTGAATGTCCCGGGCCGGCGTTGGTACTGCGCGCGAGCCAAAAAGAACAACTCCCGTGACGATCCAATGCATGGATTCAAACGACACAGGTATGTCCCACAGCCAACACACCAGCTAAGCTAAAAGGACACTGCAAGTATCTAATTTCTCAGTTTGTGGCTCCCTGTCAATGTCTACAACTAGCATGAGCAGCAGATAGGAGAACTGAGACGTGCCCGCGATTACGACAGCCCAAAAAACAAAATATAAACAGTAGTGATTCTGTGGTCATCATCGTGTCTCAGATTAAAAAAACAAAAAAAGATGTCATACATTAACCAAAAATGAAAGTGATGACAAAAGAAAAAAAATTGTTAAATACAAAAATTGTTGATTAAAAAGGGAAATGAACTTTTGGAAATATTTTTGCATATATTAAGTGGTTAAAATGTGTTTGATAGATTTATTTTTCCATTGCTTCATATTTCTTTTGGCTGGACGGTAGGTTTATTTCATATCTTAAATTTATGTTTCTGAAATACTTCACAATGTGCAAATATTCTGTTTAATTGTGTTGGTGTCTGTCTAAAGGTTAAATATTTATATTTAACATTAAATTATCAACCTTTTGTTTTCCTGATCCTTATTTTGAAGAAAAAAAACAAACAAACCAAAAAAACAATTATAACTGTCAATAACTACTAATAAATATTTAAACTGATACATGTGTACACACTGGAATAGCGGAACAAACAAACAATAGAGGAATTTAGGGGATTTTCATTTTCAACCTGGATAGATTTTTATTTTTTGTTTTATAAAAAGTATTTACGTTACAAGAGGTCAAGAGAGACTGCCTATTTTGTTTTTCATAAAAAAAACCTTTATTTTCATGTTAAAAATGCACTTTCAATAAAGTATTTGGAACTCCGTTTCTACTGCATTATTTTTATGTTGAGATGGTGTTATCGGCAGCTGCTGAAAGTAACTAAAAAAGTAACTTTTAATCTAACTTAGTTACTTTTAAAATCAAGTAATCAGTAACGCAATTTAGTTACTTTTAAAACCAAGTAATCAGTAAAGTAACTAAGTTACTTTTTCAAGGTAACTGTGGCAACACTGGTCATCAGATACAAATAGACTACTTTTAACCCCTTCGGACCCATAGATAATTGCAGCAGACATGATATCTTTGCATGTGTAAACCATTAAAAACGGATTATTTGGATGATGTCAGCACTTTTGGTTCATGATTGGATCCTAGCGAACCAATTACAATCGCAAGATGATTTGCATGATGTTCATGTTAAAAATGTTACATATAAGCTGTAAGGTTACAACACGTTACATCGGTATTATCCCAGCATCCACTGTAACAAATAAAAACATGAGACAACCCCATTTTTTCATGTTGTTCTAATGTGGGAAAGGAGTCAAAATCAGTTAAAAAAAAAAAAATCAAACAAAATAAAATTGCCCAGCAGAAAAAAATGCAGGTCTGAAGGGATTACAGCTGGTTCTACAGTTACGTTGTAAAATATTTGTGCTGCAAATGAAATACAGGCAGGCACTTGTTTGGCTGATAAAAATGATGTCATGTTTGTTACATAAGAAAAGAAAGTAACCCACAGTTGAAACTATTTGAACTCAAACGTTATCTTCCAACATGTATCATGTTGACATGATAATCCATGAAAACATACTCGACACACAAACTTGCATGACTCCAGCATGCCCTCTACTTATTAAACACCACGTGTCCCAGTATATACAGTACACCACCAAATAATTAGAACTACTGTAAATATTTGTATATTGCACATTACTGTAAATAACTGGAATCAAGTGTTGCTGAAAATAGTACAACTGTAATTATGGGTAATATAATACTGTATATTGTTGTGTAATTTGTTCCAACCTTCTTTCACTAAATTCGTCAAATGTAAAAGTCACCGTGTTTACAGTTTGAACTTTCCTCCCACATACGGTACAGCTACAGCACCACTCATTATGAAGTATTCCCATTCATTCCTTCATTATCTCTTCTCTTCTTCATTCCTTCCATTTTCTGTTCCCACTCCTGAATCATCCGCGATGCTCTCCTCCTAATCTTGTTTGATGACATCTGGATCTGATTTGAGGACAGGACAAACATGGATGGTGTTAGTCACTTCAGTTTGTTTATTGACATACTACACTATAAACTGTACGGAACGACAACTTCTAAAAAAAATAGTTGCTTGTTTGTGGTCATTCTCAAAGGGCAGACCTGCAGCCAATCACAAGAAGGTGTCATACCAAACATCACCAGTTACTCAGTATGAGCCCATAACTGTGTAGTTTATGCTGTACAGTACACGTACAGTACTTTTGTCCCTTTGGGGTCACCATCATAACACGGTGTTAGTTTTGAGAGTGTAAAAGTTTTTATTTATTTCACATTGCAAAATGTATCATGTGTTTATTCCTTAGCCAGTGGGATAATATACTCACAGGGGTATATTCACTAAGAATGCGCTGCGTCCGGTAATAGCGTGAAATATTGCACCACAACTGCACCCGCAGTCTGCGCCCAGTTACCCACCTATTCACTAAGGATATTGCTCTAATCATATACTGGTGCAAACACACGTACAAAACTGACAGCTTGGAGCAAATTTACACCTGATTTACCACACATGGCAATGGATTTGCGCCAAGAACATGGTTATTATAGTAACAGTTGCGAGAAAGATGACATTATCAGAAAGGTTGGACCGAGAGTAAGCGTTTAGAGCGCCATTTTAAGCTGTACAGAGCAGAGAGAACGACAACGACGTCATTCATTCATAAAGTACAAATTATTGGTGCAATCGAAATATATTTTCAGAAGTTGGCGTGGCCGTACAAGTATGCATCTGGCACGTAAAAATGATCATAAAATGCTTCCCCACCTTTGCCGATCAGGCCAGGTTACGTTATGTGTCCTAAACCAACATTGAAGAACTGTCCCCTTTCCTCTCCCTTCTCTCTCTCCTCTCTGCGTGAACAGCCACAGAGCGACGTGCCATGCACTGCTGTCCTGATCCCGGGATCGAGGTTGCGGCAGGTCAATACATGCTTTCCAAAAACGTTATTTGCGTCACGCAAACTCTGTGTGGCTATTTGCGCTGGCGTTAGTGAATTAGACGCTGCATATCATGAGCCTCATTTGCATTGGGGTGGGCATATTTTGCATCAAATATATGCAAATTACGCAAATTACCTAATTTACATACGCACAAATAATACCGGCACACCATGGCGCAATCTGGTCAGCCGCGCACTTTGTGACGGATTTCCCCATCTGCGCGTGTTTAGTGAATTAGGCGGTCGCAGATTGCTCTATTTTTGCCGGTTAGCGCCGTGCAAAGGCGACGCAAACCTTTAGTGAATAGGCCCCAGAGTTGGTTGATCCCTGAGACAGAAGTGCACAATAATAGTGATGATTTGAATCACTCAATTGACGTTAAAATAAATTAAATGATAATGGTAAAAACCATGTGTTAATGTGAAGCGTAAAACCTTTTAAATATATTTAAATATTTAATTATTTTAAAAATCCCAACCATTTTTTATGCCCGTCGCCAACAGAGCCAATTTGTCAACACCCAATTTAGTCCCTGCTTTTTAGGATACCATTTGACCAAAACATAGTGATGTTATTTAGACCATTTATTTCTGATGAGTTCATTAAGTTTTAGGGGGTCATACTCTTGATCTGTGCACTATTTCTTGGGCAAACGGGGCTGCTGCGGTCAGAGGGAACATAATGTCAACCTGGCATTAGCTTTGGGACAAGTAAAAGCTCTGATGTGGTTGTAACATGAAACGGAAATCACAAAAGGATTTGATCCAAATCAAATCAAATCTTTGTGATTACTGTATATCTATATTTCTATTATTTCCTACAAAACAAAATCTGAGGTTGACAGTTGACCTTACACTGTACATTTTGTGGCACAATGATGCTTCTCCAGATCTTTCAACTGCATGGCATTGCAGAATAATGTTGACAGCAATTTGCATTACCTCCTTATTTACTGGAGTCATGGGATGTACAATTTGTTGGGGTGTCCCAAGACAATCATGGAGTTCCTGTTTCTGTCAGCAGGTTCCTTTTGTCCCAAATCAGGCCTGTAAAAATCCAAACAATCATTCAGCCAACTTTGAGAAATCAAACATAAATTATTATTACCCGTCTATTTGCTATACGGCTCATCCTGTTCCAAGATCTTAGGTGAGCGAGCAAAAGGACGACTACACCCTGGACATGTCGCCAGACAACTGAGTGGGAAACGAAACCACAGTACAACAAAAATGGCTGATACCTCTGGATTATGCCATCACTGACAGTATAATTGATTAAGGAAATCAGAATCGGTAGCCAGTCTGAGTAGAAAAGCAATTATGTCGTGATGCTGCTGGACGATAACACACTGTTTTGATGTCCTCACTATCTTCCTCACAACATCCAAGACAGAACATAACTACCATGTGTGACCTCAAATACAATATAAAGTGTTTATATTTGAACTTTTCAACCTAAATATTCACATAATAATATTCATATTCAAAATATTATTCAATAGAGAGAAGAAAGCCATTAAATGAGTGTAAAGAAATTGAACAAAAATTATTTTATTGAGCTGATCAAAGAGGCGCTGTGAGTCGGCTATTGCAGCGTTTAAACAGTTGTATTTATTGGCAAAGTATAATGCCATCCGCTGATGCTTTTTCATGTATAACTGCAGTTCTGCTTTTGGAGTTTTTGGCAAGCATGGGGCTGCGACAACTATATTGATCGTAATGGTGCCATCATACCTCACTTGGCCACTAAATTCTTTTTTGTCTCGGTGTGCTACAGGTGCCACCAAAATTTTCGTAGCCAAAGGTCAAACGTAGTAGGACAGGAGGGCTGTTAAACCTCCCTCTATAGGGGGTGCTGCAGACCCACTTTTGTTGTACATGTATGGCAACTTTAATTTTATTTTATTTTTTGCCAGACCAAACGTGTGTGCAGTTTAGTGTGTTTTTGTTGATGTTTAATTTCTAGTGTTGATTTATTTATTTATTTTTCAATAGACAAAACATTCAATCACTCAAAGGAACTAAACACTAATCTGATTTAATGCTTGGAGCCATGTCCTACATAATATGAATTTTGTGTTTTGTGTGTCTGAGAGGTGCACAAGTCCTGACTAGCTTTTTTTTTCTTTTTTTTTTTCTAAAAGAGCTCAGAATTGTTCATTCGGTAGTCTTACCGATTCAACGTCTTATCATCATTGCTCTTTTTTTGTGTGTTTGTGTGTGTGTGTGTGCGTGCGTTTGCGTGCGTGCGTGTGCGTGCAAATACGTATAAATTTATACTCATTAATTCACCTAAAGCCTTAGAAATATCCCATTACCCTTCGCCTTAACCAGGTACTTCAGAATCTTGCCAGAGTCGTGAGGTTTAAATGGTCAGGAGACCAGAGAAAAGGTCAGAAAAAAATAAAGAGAAAAGAAAGATAAATCAAAGTGAAATCCAGCACCGACCAAACACTTCCTGCCTTCCCCATGATTACAAAATCAAAGTCTTACGCCAACCCCGGAAGCCTCTAAATTCCAGCAAATTTAGCGAGATCTCAAGAGACCAGAGGAAAAACTAAAGAGAGGAAGGAGGGAAGGATCGATAAGGCAGAGTGAGATCCATAGAAGCCAGTACATCCAATCCATCAAAGTGAAATCCAGCACCAACAAAACCCCTCCTGCGTGGTTACAAAACCAGAGTCTTATGCCAACCCCAGAAACCTCAAACTTCCAATAAATTGAGATCTCAAGTGACCAGAGGAAAAACTAAAGAGAGGAAGGAGGGAGGATAGATAAAGCAAAGTGAGATCCACAGACACCAGCACCCACTGATTCAAGGGGCTGTGGGAGGGAGAGGCTACTTCTGTTGAGTTTCAGTAGATGCTGGTGCGACGGATCTGGCATGCATAAGGACCACCACCAAAGAAAGAAGCCGTCAACCGCGGTCCAGCAAAGCGAGCACCCCCCCCCCCGAAATCCCCAGGCAGCACCAAGGCCACCCCCAAGCCACCCGAGCGGACACCGGTCGGCGAGCCGACCCAGACGCCCGGAACACCCCCGCCCCAGCCCCGGCCCACACCCCCGAGCCCAAGGCCGCAGAACGAGGCCCAGCGGGCCCCCACAGCGCCCCAGAACACCGAGCCCGGTGGGGAGAGGCCCCGGTCGTCACACCAGCGTACTAGTGACACCTAACCCTGTTACTGAGTCCGCCAGCTCGCCGACTGGCGAGCTCTACCCTTACACCGTGAATGTGGCCCCACCCAGTGTATATACAAGTGTGTGCGTGTGGTGCATTAAAATTGGGAGCAGGTGAGTCGGAGCAGAGGGAAAAAAATTCCCCTACTCCGACACACCCGCATCCCCCCCCAAAAAATTAATATGTATATGTGGTGCATTAAAAAAGGAAATGGAGGGACAAAGTGGTGGGGCAGGGACACAGATGGGGGGGACCACAGCGCTGCCAGGCACTGCAGTCCATCCCCCCTGATGGCTCCCCGCCCCAACTCACCCCTCCCCTTGGACATGTGCATTAAAATTGGAGGGGAGTTGAAGGGTGAAGACGGTGTTTCCACCATTCCCCACCCCACCAAGAAATGTGTTGTGTGCCCTATGTGTATATTTACAAAGTGTATAGTGCAAAACTAGTGAAGTGAGTAAGAGGAGCGACAAGCGGGGCCTCACCCAACCCGGCGGGTGTAGGTGGCACGCCCGCCCCCCTGTATGTGTTTTAAAAGCTGTGATACCCAAAATGTCCTCTATAAATGTTTAAATCCCCTCGTGAGTCACACATCAAAAGCTGAGGATTGTAACTTACATGAGTTGATTGATTACCAATAATAATAATAAATGAACAAATTGGGAGAATGTAGCTGCATTACTGTTCTAAAACTTTGCCTCATAAATCTGGCAAATGACTCCTATGGGAAAACCTAATGGGGCAAGCCACAAGTCACACAATGAGAGTGTCAAACGGCTCACCTGTAGAGTTGTGGACAGGACATCTTCAGTGAGGTGCTGGTTAATCCCAGTTTGCTCTTGTTTCTCATATTAGTTTTCTTCACCAGGTCCTTGACTCTGCCCCATGTGTCGCAGTCAACCAGCTGATGCATAGGACGAAAACATTAAATACAAATCTATAAACTAAAAATAATGGCAATTTTTAGAACCTATTCAAATTTTCTTTTCATCAAAGTAGAGTATAGTTTACCCATTCAGTGCACGTTCATTTTCTATACATTGCTTTATTTTGTCTCAGCTTTTTGTTACATTACAAAACTCCGGCACTGTAACAAACAAACAAAAAAAGAAAAAAAAAGTACAAATTGTACAGTACTCATTCAAACTGTGCTATTCTGTAGAACACCACACATTCTTATATTAAAAGTTGATCAAGCATATTCATTTTTTATGACTCAGGTCCTACCATCCCTCCAATTGATGAATATACTGACATTGCTGCAAGGGCCTTCAACATATGCACATGACTCACCGGCCGATGGGGGATGGAAAGCCCTTCCGTGCTTCCACGAAGGAAGACATCCCCCTCGTTGTAACTCATTCTGTTTCGACTTTTTTCCCACAGGGGGATTGGTGTCAATCTGCCACAACTTGTGTCTGCAAACACAGCAAAATAAAAATCATTTGCTCTTATCTCTTCTTACTGTGTAACCTCACACGCAAGAAATTTGAAATGACCCGTTTTACCCCGGGTTTTCACCGGTTGCGGTTGCGGTGCGGTTGCGGTGCGGTCCGGCGACGCAAGCAATTAGATTCCATTCATTCGAATGGTGCAGTTTACACCGCTTGCGGGTGCGTTGCGTGTCGACTGCGGAAGGCCTGCGGCGTGCCGCAAGCCTTCCGCAAGGATAGACCTATTTTCTATTTTTGCCGGACGCCGCAGCGGTAGGCCTCCGGCAAATGGCAAGCTAGCACAAAACACATCGAGCGGGACAGGAAGACCGAGGCAGTTTCAAAATAAATTTCCGGTTACCTTTCAGAATAAAACACTCGCCAGCTCCTATTTCGCAAGCTTTCAGCAAAACGTGACGTGGGCGTCGCCGGGCCATGTGCTCATTCACGGTTTAGACACCAGCGAACATGGACGAGGAGAGGTTTATATTGGAGGTGGAAAACCACAAAATAATATATGACACGGCACATCCTTTTTATAAGGACTGTAATGTATTGTGAGTTTGATGTTCGCGATTGCTTGTTGTGCCCGTCTCGCTTGCCGTACTGAGCGGCAGCCGGACGGGGAAGACAGAAATAAAGAGTGGACCCGCACTGACCCGACTCTCGTTATTAATATACTTTACAAGGACAACCAAAAAAAGGATGCTGCATGGAATCTCATAGCAGAAGAAGAAGAAAAGGTTAAATCAAAAGAAGTCCACCTCTCGTTGTGAAATGCCACATGATCGCGCGCGCGCGGTCCCGCGAGACACGTTGGGAAGTGGGCGGCGACGGAGCTGCCGGACCGCAGCTGTGCGGAGCCGGTGTGGATTGACAAAAAAATTGACCCGTCCGGAGCACGCAGTCAAGACGCACCGCACCGCAACCGCACCGCAACCGCATCCAGTGAAAACCCGGGGTTATTGTTATATATATTGTTATATATTGCTATAAATGAAAATGTTTCTGAGGGTTTTTGTAAAAAGCTCCTTGAGCAACATTAAGAAAATTAACACACATTAGCTTGTATGGAGCTTATATCATCACCATCATATAAAATAGACCCATGCATAATCACAGTTTGATTAAAACAATATGTTGTTTTTGGCTTCTTCTTCTTTTTTTTTTTCTTTTTTTTCTTCTTTTTTTTAAATTCATGAATGAACAAAAACCATGCCACAACCAAAGTTGCATCTAGAAATTGGATAAACTTCCCTTGACATAAGCCAAACCAAACGAGCAGCCAACATTTGTGGTCATTCACTGCCCTCTTTTGGTACTGCATATTGTTTCTATTCTTTGTAACTAAAAAAAAAAACTACTGTACTTTTGCTGCAAATCGAAACACTTACCCAAATGACTACTTAAACATGTTGTAGTGTTAGTCATTTGAGAGATTGTATTAGTATTTCAATTTTACTGTCATTTTAAGGGCCAAAGCAAGTTTGAGGGAGCTAAAAGGAGTGATTCATGACTACCCTGGCATCTGTATACTCCCCATCCAGCAGGTTCATGGAAAGCATCATCGCTTAAGAATTCCAGTACACGGCCTCTGCTAAGCACGACACACAAATGAAACCTCCCTGATTGGGGATTTATTGTTTAATACTTGATACTTGACTCAATGAGCCATTTTCAGCAGTAAAAAGATCATATTTTGTCTATAATGTGATATAGAATCATGAACAATTCATACTTTTAAAAACTCATTTTGCTACTTGCTGTCACTGAAGATGACATCACACGAGCTCAAGAAACAAGTAACGGCAAATCATGGCTCAAAAAACAGTTGAGCCTAAATTGGTGGTTACCTATTTGCTCAGCATGTCATCTTCATTCGACAGCAAGAAAGATGTGTTTTTACAAGTATTAATTGTATATGAAAAATAATGAAGTTATCAAATTAATTCTGGTCAAAATATTAACTTTTCACTGGTGAAAAGGGCTCAATCAGTCAAGTATCACTTTAACATGGGCTTTGCAGTTTTTCCCCTCCTTTTACTAAGCAGTGACAATCCTTGTTCATCCAACTTTGTGCTAAACAACAAATTTGCTGCCTTTCAGAGAAGGAACCGAGACAACCCACAGGCCATGGGACAGGATATGTTCCTGCCATGAGTAAGATGCCTGGAATTCTGCCTCGTGCCCTTCCCTTAGTTATAATTTCCCTGAAGGACCACCAAGATGTCAGTGTTTATCCACAACGCCGTGAAAACACTGCAGTCAAATGTTGGAATGATGACTACATTCCCACATGACTAATATCAACTGGAGCTGGTGTCCGATGACAAGGTATACATGGAAACCAAAAAGCATGAGGGGTTGCTGTAGGGTCAAGATTTAAAAATGAAATACTTTCTTATAACGTACGCATTAGATCCATTACGGAGTGTGTCAACTTGGAAATGAAAACAATATGGACGTTTTAGAAAGGTTATCAAGTGGCAGAAAGTTATTAAATGATGATCCAATATGTTGAGGCTGTTCGAGTGAGATTTTAGAATCCTCGAGTCCTCCCTCTTTTTTTTTCTCTCTCTCTTTTTCTTCTTCTTTTTTTGTCTGTATGGTTTTACATGATATGATTCATCTTAAAGACTGCAAAAAAAAAAGATAAATAAATAAATAAAAATCACAACATGCAGTCTAATTATGCAGCGGAACTCATAAATGCTGCAAATTTACACGATAACTGATTCTAAACCTCTGTAGTGGACCTTTTTAAACTTGAATATCTCCCACCCAGTGCATACGATTGAATTAACTCCTTTTGTGCTTTGTATAGGACATTCAGAGCTTTCCAATGATAGTAAATGTGTAGGGGTGGGGCTTCCCTCAGTGCAAGCACTTTTTAGGGAAGAGGAAAAGTAACACTTTTTATTGAACAAATTTAGGCTTTAAATGTTGTTAGCATGTGTTCTATAAGACTCATAAGAAAACAAAGTATTGTTTGAATTATTTATTTTAACTGTATTTGAGCCTAGCATTTAAGTTTTAAAAAAATGTCCTCTGTAGTGTGCACATCATAGCTTAAAAATTTTCTTTTTTTTTTTTTTACATTTCTTTTGCAGTATTCCAGTTAGTTCACAAAGGATTGGGGAATATCAAAATAAACATGACTGGACAATAGTTTTTTCCTGGCAGTCAGGTGGATATAATATATTTTATTTTTATTCTCATTTAATTGGTGCTTTGTCTATTTTTTGCCCAAATTAAATTGTTGAAGCTATTCTGTGGCTAATATTTCATCAACGAGACTCAATATTTGAAAAACTTGACGGTGTTAATTTTTGCTTGTTGTTACAGCTTACGGCTGCTCCTTCCGTCAGCCTGATTTTATTTAATCAAAGCTGATACAAAATAACAATACTAAAGCGAAACCTATCGAGACAAAATGTGGAAATTCCACAAAAAAAATGAAATTTCAGGAAGCATTTTAAACAGCATTAGTTCGAGTAGTCAACCAACTCCATGTAATTTGCAGTTTGCCTGCTTCTTAGTTTTCCAATATTATCTCTAACAGTAATTTGAAAAGTTTCACGAAAAATGAGACACTTGGAAAAGCTTAGAAGAGTATCAGAGTGTCTCAAGTGTCCATTCTCCCTCCTTCTTTCCTTGCTACTTGAATTTCTTGTGTCCATGATGCTCTACTAGATCATCACTAAAGCTCAGTTTTGACTGAAACGAACTAATCCAATCATAACAGTTATATGAGTAACACCTAAACCACAATTAATGAACACAGTACAAATACTGCATGATAAAGCTCCCAGTTGAAACGGTAGATGGGTTTTATTTTCTACAGTACTGTACTTTTAAGGTTCTCAAAGCACACATTGCTTATTGTCTTGTCATGATCGATTATCAACATCAATATAGAAATGTGTTTAACTGACTTTAAAATACTCAGCACTAGAGACATTATTCATTCTTCCAAAAATGTAAAATCGTATTACTTACTACTCTGTGATGATACGAGAGGGTGCCGAGAGACCTCTGGGATAGTGGACAAATCAGAGAGTGTTCCACTCCATGACAAAACATCGCCAATGTCATCAAAGGCCAGAGTGGCTGCACCACAGCTGCAGTGGTGTTGGAAGAAGTCCTGTGATGGAATATACAAGCAGCAGGTTATGACATCTTTTTTTTACTCTTTCCAGAAACATTGTGTGTGTCATGGTTTTGCTCTCAGGCCTGTTTGTTTTCATTCCAGCACCCAAGTGATTGGTGGGCGTTCCCTTCTTAATGACCACACCTGTCCCACATGGTCAATCAATGGACTATAAAGCCACTGCGCCACCACTGCCGACTGCCAGATTATTCATCTTGCTCACTGCTGTGCAGCCAAGTGTTTATTCTAGCGTTTTCATAGCCTTTCATAGCCTTTCATAGTCTTTTCACGTGTCTTGTATTACTACGTCGCCCTTTGTTGTACTTTGTAGAATGTTTGGATTTTAGTTTGCGTTCCCTCACCTAGACTTGTAGTGTTACCTTTTACGTGTGCGCTGTTGGCCACGTTTGCCTAAGTTGAACTTTCTATTTCGTGTTATATGATGTTTGCTGTGAATCCTTGCGTTTTGTAAGCAAGTGTTTTTCGTTCATTGCTATTTTTCTCCTTGCCTTTTGCAAGTGTTTTCGGTTGAGTTGTTTTGTACTGGTTGTTTGACCAGCTTTTTCGGTTGTTTGTTTCCGCGCATCCGCAGAATAAATTCTTGATCCTCCTTTCTCTGGTCTGCGTATTTTGGGATCCACTCTCGCCGGCAATCCCGGCCGCGCCTAACAGAATAATCTGGCCATGGATCCCGCAGACCCAGAAAAGGTACGTCACGCTTTGGCCAGTCAAAGGCAGTTGGTGGGGCAACATGACAAATCGCTGCGTGAGATGCAGGAGGCGATTTCCACGCTGGCCCGCCAATTAGGGGAGCTTTCGACCCGGGTCGGTCAAGCAGAAGCATGCGCTTCTCCCCGAGCAAGCTCAACTCCTGACTTGGAGCAGGCGCTGCCTTCTCATGTTGCTATTAGCGAGCCTTCTCTGCCACATCCGTCACGTTACGGAGGGGAACCCGGTATTTGTGGAACCTTTTTGCACCACTGTTCCCTGATTTTTGATCAACAACCACTTACGTATGCCCTTGATCGCTCCAAGGTAGCATTTGTTATGAGCCTCTTGACTGGCCAAGCAGCCTCTTGGAGTATGGCCGTGAGCAATTCAGCACCTGAGCTCCGGTCTTCCTTCCCTGATTTTGTTCGTGAACTCAGACGTGTGTTTGATCATCCTGTGACGGGGAAGGAGGCCGGAGGCCAGTTACTTGACTTTGTGCAGGGGCGGCAATCAGTCGCGAACTATTCTATCGGATTTCGAATCCTGGCCGCAGAAAGCGGGTTTGACAATCAGGCACTCTGTTGTATATTCCGGCGAGGTCTTTCACCCGTATTGAAGGACGAGTTGGCAGTTCGCGACGAAACCACAAACTTGGAAGAACTTATAGCCCTGAGTATTAGACTGGATAATCGTATCCGGGAAAGATGGCGAGAACGGGACTGTGAGAGGACTCATGCAAGGGACTCTGACAATGAGCGACGAGATTCCCGACCGCACACTGGGACTGACGCCGCAGCGGACGACCCCATGAGTGGCCGACTTCACCCAGCAGAGCGGCGGCGACGATCTCAGAGTGGGGCCTGCTACTACTGTGGTCAATCGGGACACCTGGTCGCTGGGTGTCCAGTCAGAGCTTCACGTGGACAACATGGGAAGACGCTACTCCGCTCGCCACAAGCCCCGGCTGAAACACCGATCCCGTCTACACCGCAGCGTGAGTGCATTAGGACAGGGGTGGAGAAGAGTAGGTTGGGCTCTAGAGCTGTCAGCTGCACTAGGCTCGAACTTCCAGGGGAGGTAACGGGAGCGGGAAAGACCATTACCGTTATTGCTCTTATTGACTCTGGGGCCGATGAGTGCTTTATGGATCCCGGTATTGTTGAGCAGTTGGGTTGTCCTTTAGAACCGCTAAGAGAATGTAAAGAGGTGCTAGATCTTAACGAACGCCTCCTGGCCGCTATTGAAAACGTTACTGCTCCTGTTGAGCTAAGGTTGTCGGGTAACCACGTGGAGCGACTTCGTTTTTTTGTTATGCAGTCCCGCTCGGTACCCATTATTTTGGGTCTTCCGTGGCTTAAAAAACATAATCCAGAGATTGACTGGTCCAAGCCAGCCCTAGAAAACTGGAGTCAATTCTGCCATGCTAACTGTCTAGTATCTGCCGACTGCGATAAACCCATTGCTCCACCTATGCTTCCGGAGGCAATCTGCCTCGACAATGTACCAAGAGAATACTATGACCTTAGTAAGGTTTTTAGTAAGGATCGTGCCCAGTCGTTACCGCCCCACAGACCCTATGATTGCGCGATTGACTTGATTCCCGATGCACCACTTCCTACCTCTAGATTGTACCGTATATCGCAACCGGAACAGGCTGCCTTGCACGACTATATATCTTCCTCCTTGGCTGCCGGCTTAATCCGTCCCTCGACTTCGCCGGTAGGATCAGGGTTTTTCTTCATCGAGAAGAAAGACAAGTCGTTGCGTCCCTGCGTCGATTACAGAGGTCTTAATGACATTACTATAAAGAATAAATACCCCTTGCCCTTGCTTGATTCAGCGTTCGCACCACTGCAAGCCGCAACAGTATTTACGAAGCTCGATCTTCGGAGTGCTTACCACCTGGTTCGGATTCGGGAGGGGGACGAGTGGAAGACCGCTTTCAAGACCCCGCTGGGACATTTTGAATACTTAGTTATGCCATTCGGTCTCACTAATGCCCCTGCCATTTTCCAGTGTTTGATAAATGACGTGTTGCGAGATATGCTGGATCAGTTCTGCGTTGTGTATCTTGACGATATTCTGATATTTTCACATAGTCTCCAAGAACATAAGATTCATGTACGCAAAGTGCTCCAGCGATTACTGGAGAATCGGTTGTATGTAAAGGCTGAGAAATGCGAGTTTCATCTAGACTCAGTCCAATTTCTGGGCTTCATAGTAGAGAGAGGGCAACTTAGAGCAGACCCAGCTAAGATTCAGGCGGTGGTGGATTGGCCCTCTCCGACGTCTAGGAAACAGCTGCAAAGGTTCCTAGGGTTTGCGAACTTCTATAGGCGCTTTATTCGTAACTATAGCCAAAGGGCAGAACCACTTACATGGCTTACATCAACTAAGGTCCCATTTCAGTGGACTCCAAGAGCAGAATCTGCTTTCTCTGACTTAAAACAATTATTTTCTACGGCACCAGTGTTAAAGCATGCTAACCCAGAACTCCCTTTTGTGGTCGAGGTCGAAGCATCCAGTTCAGGAGTGGGGGCGGTCCTCTCCCAACGCTCCCCAGACGACCAGAGGCTGCACCCCTGCGCGTTCTTTTCCAAGCGCTTCAGTCCTGCCGAGGTAAACTATGATGTTGGGAACCGTGAGCTTCTGGCCATCGTACTGGCTCAACGGGAGTGGAGACACTGGCTGGAGGGAGCCAAGGAACAATTCGTCATCTACACCGACCACAAGAACCTGGAATATATTCGCGCAGCCAAGAGAAAGGACCCTCGTCAGGCAAGATGGGCTCTGTTTTTTACTCGCTTTGACTTTGTGTTGACTTATCGTAGGGGGACCCTGAATCAGAAGCCTGATGCCCTTTCACGCATCCATGACAATGTCACTGAAGCCCTGGTTCCTGAACCAATTCTGCCCGAGCGCTGCATCGTGGGAGGATTACAGTGGACTATTGAACGCAAAGTTACAGACTCGCTAGCAGGTATCCAAGTGCCGGAAGGGGTTCCCCCTGGGAAGTTGTTCGTGCCCCCCCCCAAGTGCGCACGGACGTTTTGCGATGGGGACATGAGTCCGACCTTGCGTGTCACCCTGGAATCCACCGCACACAATTCTTGGTGGAACAACGGTTCTGGTGGCCGGAACTCCGAAGGGACGTTGCAGACTTTGTGAGGGCATGTGTTGCCTGTGCGTGTGGGAAGGCGTCCCACCAAGCACCTGCTGGGCTACTCCGGCCCTTACCGGTACCCTCTCGCCCTTGGTCCCACATTGCCATGGACTTCATCACGGGACTACCAGTATCGAAGGGTAACTCTGTAATCCTGACCATAATAGACCGATTCTCGAAGCTAGGCCATTTCGTGGCCTTACCAAGGTTGCCGTCCGCATTGGAGACGGCCAAATTGTTAGTAAAGCACGTGGTTCGGCTCCATGGCATTCCCCTTGACTTGGTCTCTGACCGAGGACCACAGTTTGTGTCCCAAGTCTGGAAACGGTTCTGCAGAGCATTAAGGGCCACCACAAGTCTTTCGTCTGGCTACCACCCGCAAACAAATGGCCAAACGGAACGTCTGAATCAGGACCTTGAAGCGGCGCTTCGTTGTGTGTGCCTGCAGTCCCCTGCGTCATGGTCATCACACCTAAACTGGGTTGAGTACGCACACAACACGTTGATCTCCTCAGCTACAGGTCGATCTCCATTCGAGGCTGCCTATGGATACCAGCCCCCGCTGTTTCCGTCCCAAGAGGGGCAGGTAGGCCTCCCGTCTGTGCAAATGCACCTTCGCCGAGCCCACAGAGTCTGGCGGGAGACCAGAGCCGCCTTGTCCCGTACTGCTGCCCGAAACCAGGCCATCGCTGATCGGCGGCGCCGCCCGGCACCAACTTACACGCCGGGAGACAAGGTATGGCTATCCACCCAAAACTTACGGCTGGCAGGTGGGGCCAAGAAGCTGGGCCAGCGGTACGTAGGCCCTTACGAGATTGTGACAGTGGTTAATCCTGTGGCCATGAAACTTCGTCTCCCGCCATCCATGAAGGTCCACCCAGTCTTCCATGTCTCCCAGCTCAAGCCTGTCATCTCCAGCGACTTGGCTCCTGCCCCAGTAACTCCTCCGCCTCCACGACTGCTCGACGGTGACCCTATCTACACGGTCAGAGAAATCCTGGACTCCAGACCTCGTGGCAGGGGTGTCCAGTATCTGGTTGACTGGGAGGGCTACGGGCCAGAGGAGCGGCAGTGGGTTCCCCGCTCCTGGATCTTGGATCCGTGCCTCCTGCGGGACTTCCACTCAGCTCACCCTTCGAAACCAGGTGGTCCGCCAGGGGGCGTCCGTTAAGGGGGGGTACTGTCATGGTTTTGCTCTCAGGCCTGTTTGTTTTCATTCCAGCACCCAAGTGATTGGTGGGCGTTCCCTTCTTAATGACCACACCTGTCCCACATGGTCAATCAATGGACTATAAAGCCACTGCGCCACCACTGCCGACTGCCAGATTATTCATCTTGCTCACTGCTGTGCAGCCAAGTGTTTATTCTAGCGTTTTCATAGCCTTTCATAGCCTTTCATAGTCTATTCACGTGTCTTGTATTACTACGTCGCCCTTTGTTGTACTTTGTAGAATGTTTGGATTTTAGTTTGCGTTCCCTCACCTAGACTTGTAGTGTTACCTTTTACGTGTGCGCTGTTGGCCACGTTTGCCTAAGTTGAACTTTCTATTTCGTGTTATATGATGTTTGCTGTGAATCCTTGCGTTTTGTAAGCAAGTGTTTTTCGTTCATTGCTGTTTTTCTCCTTGCCTTTTGCAAGTGTTTTCGGTTGAGTTGTTTTGTACTGGTTGTTTGACCAGCTTTTTCGGTTGTTTGTTTCCGCGCATCCGCAGAATAAATTCTTGATCCTCCTTTCTCTGGTCTGCGTATTTTGGGATCCACTCTCGGCGGCAATCCCGGCCGCGCCTAACAGTGTGGGGCAGAAATTCACTTTTTAGTCGTCTTTTATTTATTTATTTATCTACTTTAGAATTTTTTAAAAATCCATAATCAGCCTAATCAGACTTATTTTTGTTGTTCTTTAAGGTCGGCCATTTGAGTAATGTATAAATATAAAAGTAGAGCTGTCAAGTGATGATTTTTGTTTTCAAATCAGATTAATCACATCTTTGAATTTTGACTAATCACGTTTAATCGCTTAATTAAAAAGTCATGACTCGGGTCATGCAGGAGTAATGTTTGGGTCTTGTCTCATGTCTGGGGTCACGCCTGGGTTAAGAGTTCACGACCCGTTTTACGTGTCTGTTTTGGTATTAATGTAACAGCATCCAGTTTCAACTAGTTTTAGGCTATATGATGTCTGGACTATGTGATGTCAGGAATCTTTTATGCTGTATGATTTCTGTTGATGTCAGGAACTATCTGTAATTACTGGGTTAACAGCCAATCAGAGAATTCCATGTCAGTACTGGTACTCACATGTCAACCACTACAACCAATAAGATTGATTGACTGTCTATTTAAGGGTCTGAGAATTGTGTGTGTGGTTTGCCAGATTATTGCTCACTGTTTCGCTGTGCTTCTCCGCTGCCCAAGAGGGGCTTGGCTTGTCGTGATTCTCGATGCATTCTCGTTTTTAGTTTAGTCAAGTCATGTGAATAAATAGTTAAAACCTTATTTGTGTCTGCGTTTTGGGATCCAACCCTTCAGCACATGACAAAAAGGCTTTTTATCAACATTTTTTTGCCTGTCAAATTTGCATGTGTAAATTTATTTATGTGTTAATTCTTTCGACATGTAATGTTATGAGGATGAACATTTCAACATTTTTTGAGCCACTACACACACTCATCCTCCTCTTTTTCTAATCAGTTAATTACTTAGATACAGAGGTGGTAATGCGAAGTCTCGCAAAAATACATGGATTCAGAAGGACCGTGTGTACTCACCGCGATCGACAGAAGTAATCCTGCTTCACTCGGGGCTCGGGCATTTTTTCAAGGCTTTGCATTATTATCGACATCAAGCATCCACTGAAAGTGCTGAAGCACATGCTAAAAGTTGGGCACTTCCCATCAATCATCAATTCATCGTCAATGACGATAACCATCTCTGCTATAAATTTTAAATGGGAAAAAATGACCCCAATAGTTTGACATGAACAAATATTCTGAATCTCATACGCACACATTTTTTAAATGCTATACCTTAATGCATGCAGTTATGTTTATTGATCAAATACGACCTGTGCTACATTTGACGTAACCATCCACTGTCAAGCTCAGATCCATCTGTGGTCAAAATTAATTGTCTGATTAATCTGTGTTAATACATGCATGTTACTGCGATATTTTTTTGTGATAAATCAATGAGTTAATGCTTTTACTTTGACAGCACTAAATTAAAAAAAAGTTGGAAAACTGTCAGTACTGCTGTGCTGTGTCCAAAACCAGTCAGGGGATGTTCAAATATTTGTGGACTTTAAGTCACTTATGCTGCTTTCACACTGGCTTCCAGGTACATCATTGCATTAGAAGCTAGGGATGTCACGATAAGGGCAATATCGTGATATCGTGATATTAAAACTGCCACAATATCGTCGTCATGTTCACAATATTTAAAAGGACCACATCTGTTAAAAAAAAAAAAGTCAGGTTGATTTCCATTTGTGCACCCTGTAGTGGCTAATTCATTAGTGAAATTTAATTTTCATTAGGGATGTTTGGGCCTTCTATGTTTAAAATCTATGCTAATTGTCAGATGAAGGGGAACCTAATTTGCTTGTGAAGTGATCAACGTGTGTTTGCATTAGCAAGTAAGTGCCTCAATATTGTTATTAGAGATTGTAGGTGGTTTATATGAATTGCTGTTTTGTACAAAAGCACAATATTGTGCTTTTTTTTAGTATGAGCTCTTTTTTTTTAATATTGTGATCTTTTTTTAAATATTGCCAACCCCCGCACAATATCGTGATAATTATTGTATCGTGACCTTCATTTCGTGATAATGTCGTATCGTGATGTTTGGACATCGTTACATCCCTATTAGAAGCACAACAATAGGTGGATTCGTGCATAGTCACCCAGGCGATGCAGCCCGGCGCAAAGAAAAAAAATTGATGCGTGGGGATGAAACCTTATCAGCTACACATTACAACTGTTCTGAAATCAAAGGGTGGGGCGAGTGAATCGTAGGCGTTAAAAGTAACACTCCCTTTCACATTGGCTACATTCCGCTGCTGTTACAAGTCTGTTTACTACTCGGGAAGGGAGAGAACCGATACAAGATATCATACCGGTGCCGATAATCGCCTTATTTAGAGGTATCGGTACTGGTATCAGCCGCCCTCTTGTGGCCATTTTACAATCAGGAACTAGATATGAGAAGAATAGAAAATTGTCGTTCATTTCATGCAATTTTAAGCGAAAATGCTATGTTGGTATACTATATTTAGGTCTTTCTTTAAAATTATCTTTCATTGTTTTTTATGTATCAAAAGTACTAGTGGTATCAGTACTTGGTAACTCAAGAGTTAAGTACTCGCACTTGTATTGTCTGGAAAAAAAGCAGTCTTGAACATCCTTAGTTACTACCTCAGATGACGACAAATTTGCAGGTCAACTAGCAGCAAAACAGGCTCAGATTACTTTTCATCCAATTTATCATCAGTGAACTATCATTAGTAAGAACAAAACAGTTCACAGTTTAGTCATTGTACTTCTGCTTCATTATAACCCTTATGAGGTTCAGTCTGCCTGTATTATTTCAAATATCTCTGCTTGCTTAAGAATTCAGTTTCACCGAGAGCACTGCGGCAACGAGATACAGATGTGCCTCCTGAAGATCAACAGCTGTATTGCATAACCACTAGATATTTGAGTTCTTCATTAGTAAGGGCGTGAGGATGTTCCGAGGGGAGGGTACGGTGACGACATGCTCATTTCTCATTTTATACTTGTTATTGTTAAACCTCTGAGTATTCAGTCCAACCAACACATTTTCAGATGTCAGCACCAGTGGCGTAGTGGTCCCTGGAGAAGTGGGTATACTTTCATTTTCTCCTTTTTTTTTTTTTTTTTTTTAAAGTACACTGCAGAAAAACGTCCTCTTTTTAGAAACGGTCTTTCTCCGTCTTGTGTAGGGTTTTTGCATTTTTGTTTTCCTGTTAGCTTCAACTTCCTCCATCACTTATTTTAATTTGTAACCACCTGAGGTTACTCTTGTTTCCATATTGACCTTCTATCGTGTCGTGTTGTCCTTTGTTGTTTATATTGTCTTTTAGGATGGTTGAGTACCAATACCAGGTATCCTGTTTTATTTTATTCACGGTGGTGCCCAATATCAGTATACTGTTTTGCAATCAGGCACTAGAAATTAGAAATAACAAGAATAGATCATTGCCATTAATTTTATGCAATATTAGGGAAAATTCTATATTGGGATATATAGGCAATGGCGGAGGAACTTGGTGCACCACTGGCCACACCCCCGGCCACCCCACGTTTTACGTTTTAGGATATCTGCATTTGTTTAGTCCTATAAAGGTTTAAAAAAAGAGAGAGAGAGAGAGAGAGAGAGAGACAAAAAGACAAAAAAAACAAAAAGACAAAAAGACAAAAGTGTTTTCGCAGAATATGCTCTAATTTACATTTTAACTTAAAAAAAAAAGATCATAATCAGGCATTGTGATTCAAGTAGTTAGGCCACTTTGGTTTGGTTTTGAACATTTGATGTGATACATTAACAAACAAACAACCTCCCGATCATACCAAGCCCGCTGATTTTCACCGATCCGTATACTTTTTGTATGACCAATCACCAATCACAAAGCGGTATTAGTTTGGGAGTGGGATACACAACTGTGACGAAACCAGGAAGCGCCGACGCCGTGGGAAACAAACAAACCTAACATGGATGAATGGACGCTGCAATTAAATTTACTGCCTTTGACAAGTATACTTGTCAATTATATTTTTTAGAGCGGGGATAAATGGAGCAGAATCTGATTATGCTCCACTGTAAATGGCAAACTTGGAAACAACTTTACTGATGCCTAACCACCGGTAGATGACATCATTGCCCCATTTTATACGAAATAAACACAGTTTCAGAGTACATGGGAGAAATGGCTGTATTTTGGCAAACCTACATTTTTCTACTGTCATTTATAAAAGAACGGGACAAGGCAAAAAGTAGGGAGTCAATTCTGTCAATTGGTAGATTCGGTTTATATATAATTATTGAACGTAATATCGCGTGGGTATTGAAAATTTTGAAATTTTCTAAAATGGCTGGCAGTAAATGAGTTAATTCTGTTCTTGCAGAATTACTCACCGTTTCCTTGTTGAATGCTGAACAATGAGAGGTGTTTTGTGCATTTTTAGCTGGTAAAAATGTTCGTGCTTTTTTTTTTTTCCCTACGACGAGGACAAAAACGATATTTCCATCCGTGGCCGTGATTGGTCAAAACAAAAATTAGGTAGCTGTGCACAAGATGCTGCATCATCCAATCAGCTGGAAGTATTGTACAGAATGTCCCTGTTTCTGAGCAGTCCCAATTGATATTGTGGAGAACTCTCTTGAGTGAATCACAATTATCAATCTGGCTATTGCCAGGTTAGTGATATATAGCCAACATTGAAGACGGTAGAATCAGAAAAACATTGAAAAAGTGAAGAACCTCTTTAGTCTTTGCCATCCTGCCATCCTTCTGCAAGCGACAGATCTGCCTCTGAAGACGAAGATTGTTCTCCTGCAGTTGACCAATTTTCTCGATAAGCTGGCAGATGTGCTCCAAGTACCCAAGTCCTGACCCCAAAGGATTGTAGCTTGACTGGAAGAAAGTCCAGAATTAAGAGTAAACGTAATACAACATCATCTTTTTTGGGGGGAAACATAATGAGGTTTTATGCTATTCATACTTTCAATGCAATAATTTGAGGTCACAGGATCTCATTAACTAGTACTGTAAAACATTTGAGCCAAATTCAAACACTTAGCTCCATAAGTTCCCCAACAAAAGCAGGATATGAACTTCGCTTGGGGGTCTGCTGTCCCCCTTTGATGTTCATTTCCCATGATTCTGACACTGACAATCCTGTCCAGCTACTGGAAACTAAAATGGAAACTGTGCAAACAATATGGACTGACATCATGCATTTCCTGCTATGGACAAAGTCTCCTGATAATCACAGCCCCAGACGCATCAATTCACACACAGCGTTGTGGTAGAAGAAGAAGAAAAATTATAAACAAAGCAATGTCATATTGGTGTTAATCTTTTAGTCTTTTTTATTATTATTTTTTTTTTAAACCCTTCTCAGAGTTACTAAACAGTATTAAAATGTTATTATCCTTTACTAGAACATCTGAACTTTAGTTGGGGTAAACAAGGTCCACTTTAATGGTGGTAGGTGTGTGCTGACACCCATTTAACATGAATTTGATCATGACTGGTTAATTCTGATCTTAGTTACATCCCCAGTTATAAAGTAAGAGGCTGGCAACATTTATGTAATCACATTTGTCTTAGTTCAGGGGTGTCAAACTCATGTTAGCTCAGGGGCCGCACGGAGGAAAATATATTGTCAAGTGGGCCGCATCGATAAAATAACGGTATATAACTTAAAAACAATTGCCATCATTTATACGCAGATTTTCTTGGACCAGCCCTAAATTACGGAGCTCAACTGTAATCATTGTTTGGCAAAATAACACAAATGCATATGTAACATGGCAACACTTTGCCGGTATACGTTCCAAACATGTTAAATCGACTCGTTTTGCATATTGTTCCCAGAATGCATTGCGTGGCGCAGTTAATGACCTTATAAGGATGTTAATTCTTGTCAAATCGTATCTATTTGTGTTACCAGTAATTGAATTTGTGTCGAATAAACACATTCAACACATTTATGTCAGTGTATGATTAAAATAATAATAATAATAATAATTAAACAAACCGTAGCTTAAGTTGTGTGTAAAATAATGACATCCAGGACGATTCCCCGTACAAGTTGCATTGCTCATCTGAGGACTGCTTGTGAAATTACAAATCTATATGTTTTGATTGTGGCCAGCTGACTAATTAGTCCAACATTACAATTTTGTATTTATTTATTTTTTTACGTTACAAAATCTTCTCACGGGCCAGATTAAACCTATTTGCGGGCCCAATCCGGCCCGCAGGCCGTATGTTTGAGACCCCTGTCTTAGTTGTTGTTTTTTTACTTCCCTCGCAAACACTTTTTTTCCCTACTCAGTTGTGCATCTTAGAGGTCCTGTTTTGATGACAAAAGTTGTGAAACGATTTTGCCTCATTTTTTAAATAACACAGAAGCCTAGCAGCTTTGACTCATGCATCACACTCAATACCTTAGCCTAGCACAAGTCTAGCGTGTGCATATAGGTGAAGTTGTCTTTCTTTTGGTGTTTTATTAGACTTGCGCAGATAGAGGAGGGCATTTGCATAGTTGTGGGAAGGAATGCAGCTGACTCTCGGCCAATCGAAGTGGCTCCCAGCTCAATCCCTTTAAATTCAGAGCAGGGAGAGACGCGGTCTACATGGTGGAAGGACTCACTGGAGTCTGTGCAGGAGATTGGCAAAGTGAAACAATCACAAGGGCACATTAAACAAAACACATAAAACCAATCACACTAACATTCACACAGTCACTTTGTGGGAACTGAACACACACTTCCTGCATAGAAGTTTGTGAACCACTACCACAGTGACTCACAGATATAAGGATACAATATTCTAAAAATGTGTATTATAGTACAGGAAATTCAGTTTCCAAATGCCAGTTGCCGACGCCCCCAAGCAGATGGACTTGTCAATGTAAAGCAACCTAATTAATAGCTGGACACCTGCATTTTGTTGTTTTTAATTAATGTCTACTTTTATTTATTGTGTTTTATTTGAGTTCTATTTTAATTTCTAGTTTTAATAGTGTTTACTGCATTTTATATGCATGATAGCTGACATCGATATCTCCATTTATATTGTTTTAAATTTGTATTCTTTTTTTTCCCTGTTTTTATTAAAGTGTTACTGTATTTAAATGTGCTATATCAATAAACCTTGACCTAATAATACATTTTCTTTTAATGAACATCAGTTGTAAGTTGTAATAATTTGCTCTCTCCAATATTTTTATCCGGAGTTGTTTTTTGTAATTGTCCAAAGTTTACATTGAAATTAAGTTAGCCATGTATAGTCGTGTTTCAGGATTTTCAAATTCACATATTTATTATTTTAATAACCTATGCTCCGTTAATCATGGAAAAACTTGTCACTTAGCTGTTTTTGTCCTGCCACCATCTTGTGCCATTTAAATGTGCTATATCAATAAACCTTGACCTAATAATACATTTTCTTTTAATGAACTAATCAGTTGTAAGTTGTAATAATTTGCTCTCTCCAATATTTTTATCCGGAATTGTTTTTTGTAATTGTCCAAAGTTTACATTGAAATTAAGTTAGCCATGTACAGTCGTGTTTCGGGATTTTCAAATTCACATATTTATTATTTTAATAACCTATGCTCCGTTAATCATGGAAAAACTTGTCACTTAGCTGTTTTTGTCCTGCCACCATCTTGTGCCATTCATAGCCAATTCTAAACCTTTTCATTTTGTTGCTGTAAAAAAAGACTGGAGATGAAACTGAATATTTTGTAAAATAAGAAAAAAAAAAAAAAAAAGAGTATTGTGAGTATTCAGTCAAAAAAAGCACACTTTTGGAAGCTCATTGCTCCCCCAAACACACACACACACACACACACACACACACACACACACAAAATCCCACAGAAAATCCGATCTTCCTGGCCTGAACTATATAGAGTACCATTCATGAAGAAGGAATTACATTATTAATGTGCAACACGAGTGATGACAAGTGATGACCAGGGTAGTGGTTGCCAGGCCACTTTTTTTGCCTGTCAAAAATTACAGTACACAGTGTTCCAAATTATTAGCCTTAAACTGTGCTCCAAATTATTAGGCCTATGTTATTTTTATTCATTTTCCTAAATAGTCAATTTGATTTACAGTGAATAAAATTTTTATATTAGCATCTATAATAGCCAGGATCTGATTGAACTAAGTTCCACCACACTTAAATAAGTTGTAAAGAACTTTGAAATCCTTCAAAAAAAACAAAAAAAACACTATCTGAGTAAAAATGTAAGCAAGTTAAAATATTTGTGTGACTACGCGGTGCAGAGAGATGGATGGACATGACGTGTAGTACAATGCATCTCTGCATTGAAAAAATAGTGAAGAGCTTGCAGATAATCATTATCTCGAGGAAAATCTGTGGGGTATAGATGAATAGGTGCTGCATGACAAGAACTCTCAGAATAGTGGTCCACTCTTGCATGAGCACACACACTGCACTAGCTTGGAGACAGCTGCCCTAACTTCACAAGGACTTTGATCTGGACAATTCTGCACCCCCACCCCCTTTTTATTTTATTTAACAGTAGCGAATGTCTATCAGTTAAATAATTATTGAATTAGACTGATTGAAAACAAACAAATGTGGATGATAAATGAGCAGAAATTTCACATTTGAGTCATTGGGGAGGTTCGATAGTACAAACAGACCCACACGGGGCTCTGGTGGTATCACTGGCTGGTGTCTAGCTAAGCATAGATGATGCTTATCAGCATTACAATTATATGCAGCAAGCCTTCAAAGTTATGTTTATTTAATTTTTGAGCATGGTTGATCTTGTTGTTAGAAGTTGAGCACTGCAAGCTGTTCAGCCGCCTCTGGATACAAATATTTCAAATGAGAAATCAGCATTTCCGTTTTTATTGCATGGTAGTACAATCTGGACCGGATTGATCTGATGGTTCTACTGCCTTCATTCCCACCTACAAGGGTGAATACCGGGTCACTGCATCACAATGAACTCACCTCACTGAGTATGCAGCATGTGTCCATGTGCTTGCCAAAGTTGTCACAAGTGCCACTCCCCTTAAAAGACTCCAAGTCATTGTCTGCCTTGTCATTATTGGTCTCTAATAATGATTGCTTCCCAACGCTGATGTTGTCTGTCTTCTCAAGCTTTCCAATCATCTCCTCATCACCCTCAGGGTTTACTTGGGATGTACTACACTGATGCGTTTCCAGGTCTTCACAAATGTGCAGTTCAGTTCTTGAAGCTGAAGAGCCGATTTCAAAATTTGGCTGTGAAATGTCAGAGCTCTGTTTGTGTCTTGCTTGCTCATCAGTATGTGTTGAAGGGTCCGAGTTTAAATGAGATGAGTCACAGGATGACTCACGACTGTGGACGGCAAAGTTCTGGTCAGAGCCTGTCGGAGTAGATGGAGAGTTACACTCGACAACTCCACTCCAGAGTCCTCTGACTCAAACTTGTACAACCTTGTCAGTTGAGAGCCTGAGAAAATGTCTGACAGGTAGTCGACACTGCTGTATGTTTGATGCTTGTCTTGACTTGTCATCAGGGTGGAACTCAACCAAAGACTCTTTGGAGTGATATGAGATCTTCTGTTCAGAAACTGTGGAGACGGTGGAAGGAAAGTTGTCTAACCCTGAAAGCCTTTCATTGAAGTTGCTGAATAGCTTCATTTTTGTCAGCACAACTGCACTGTCCAGTACACTGTCACGGGCTCCTTTGCCTGCAAAAGAGTAAAGAATAAAATGGTTATTCAAATTGCAAGAACTGAAGATAGATAGATTGATTGATAGATAGATAGATAGATAGATAGATAGATAGATAGATAGATAATAGATAGATAGATAGATAGATAGATAGATAACTGGCATACTCCATTCAGTTACGAATAGAAAGTGAGGCACACAAGAAATTAAGTGAATGTCAAAGGTGCACAATGTAGAGGCTGAGAGGAGGACAAAAGTATACAAAATCAGGACAATGTTGAAAAACTCTTCTCACCCTCTCCACGACAAGCTGTGGCATTCCACCTAGGAGCAGAACTGAGTGCTTCAGGCACTCCTTTGTGTTCACTGCCATCAGACTTTAAAACAGGTTTGTGGGCTACAACGTGCCACTGCAGCACTCCCACCCACCCACACTAACCTCAACTAACACCAGTCAGCCATAGACTCAATACTGTTTTTAATCTGCTGCTACCAGTGGTGTCTCTCTCTCTCTCTCTCTCTCTCTCTCTCTCTCTCTCTCTCTCTCTCTCTCTCTCTCTCTCTCTCTCTCTCTCTCTCTCTCTCTCTCTCTCTCTCTCTCTCTCTCTCTCTCTCTCTCTCTCTCTCTCTCTCTCTCTCTCTCTCTAATTGTAAGTGCATAAATGAAAGCATTCAATTAAAAGTAGAAATTTGAATTGTTTGCTGATGTTTGGATCAAATGATATCATGCTATAAGGTAAGGAAAAGCAAGTACAGCTGTGATGAAAAAAAATGTGCATTTTTGTTATTCCACACGGCTGTATATGTGTCTGGCTTCTGTTCGATTTCGTGCTGAGGGACACATTATGGTGTTTGTCACATTTATTGGTTGTTAGTTCCATTTATGTAAATCATTTGTAAATGACTTAGAGGCGATCGCCGGTTTATTTTAGAACAGATGCCTGAGACATGGCGCCTAGCTAGCAACTTGGCTAGCTAGTTGCTAGCTAGGCAACTGCCCTAGTTATGACATACATTGTCGACCAAATCACTTATCTTTTATAAAATTTAGACCAAACATTAAACTTTTGTACTGCATGGGAAATTAAAATAGAGATATTAAGGGGGGTTATTTTTGGAGAAATCTAAAAATTGACATTTTTGTCCAAACGATGTATTTTTGCTATCCACTCAAATCTAATCACTGCCTGATTTTGTGAAAACACATCACATATTAGAAATTGTGATGATTTATACACATGGAATGAGCTTGTCACTCTCTCCCTGGGAAATGTTTGATACCTGTAATTTTTATGCTGTTTTCACATAAAAAACGTATTCTCAGACCCCTTGATACTGTGCCACAAGTTATTTATATTCTGCCTATTTAAAATAAATACATACATAAATAAATAAATAAATAAATAAATAAATAAATTAGCTCAATGCAAAAAGAAAAACAATCTGTCTTGAGTACAGAATAGTCAGTTGTTTCGGTTAATGCCACTCAAAATCATTGCATTCACACAGTAGCAACCAAACAATATGACTGAGTCATTGTTAATAAAACCATCCACGGTCATGGTTTCATTAAATAAAATGCACACATATCCTGAACCTTGCCCAACACATTCCTAATACAAGCAGTAGCAAACCTAAGTAAAAGGCAACATTTAGAATTGTGAAGTATTAAGAGATGTTTGTGTCATTGTGCTTTTTAGAGATAATATGAAAATTTGAACCATTGATCACAGTATAACAAAATTAACATAGGCCGTTTCTCACTCTGATTAACTGTTAGCTAGCAAATGCAATCAATGCGTAGACTATCAGATAGTACACAAAATCAAATCAACGACAAATAAATGGCATTACAATATCTAGAAAATCAGCTCAACAAAATATTGTTTTATACTTGCACTTGTCCAGGCTCCAGCCTTCCTGGGTGGAGTTTGCATGTTCTCCCCGTGCCTGCGTGGGTCTTCTCCGGGTACTCCGGTCTCCTCCCACATTCCAAAGACATGCATGGCAAGTTAATTGGGCGCTCCGAATTGTCCCTAGGTGTGCTTGTGAGTGTGGATGGTTGTTCGTCTCTGTGTGCCCTGCGATTGGCTGGCAACCAGTCCAGGGTGTCCCCCGCCTACTGCCCAGAGCCAGCTGAGATAGGCGCCAGCACCCCCCGCGACCCTTGTGAGGAATAAGCGGTGAAGAAAATGGATGGATGGGTGGATGGATACTTACACTTGTTCCTACTTGGTTATGAGTGTGATGGCCGTTGTTCTGGATTTGTGTGAATTTAATTTCACGAAATGCTGACAACATGCACACATGGCCACCCCTGACTGATTTGTTGTATCACCCTGGCCACCCCATTGGAAATGTTTTGGCTACGCCCCTGCTAGTACACTCTCTACATAAATACAGTCTGGCAAAATATTATGTGAGTGTTAATGTTTTATGTTATTTTTGTTTTGTTGTGTTTCTGTAAAGCGCTTTGTGACAGCTAAGGCTGTTTGAAAGAGCTATAGCCTATAAATAAAGGTGACTTGACTTGAACAGAATGGTGATGCAGGATATACAGGTACTTTTTATTCATCAGACTATCATGCAACTCTGCTTACCTGATACATTTGTAAATCTGGCTCTAATGTCAGTGCCTCACCAGCCATGAATCTCACTGCACGTCACTGACTTCAACAACAGGGAAGATTGTGTGACTTCCTGCAGGGTGAATTTGAGCTCCCGCCAAGGCAAATATGAGATTAAAAGTTCTTTGAAGTGGTAAATCTAACGCTTTTATCCTCTCTGAAGGGAACTTTGGAGGGAGGGAGACTTTAAGAGAAATGGACCACATAAGCCTTCTTTACACAGTATAAAATGTACCAAGACAGAGTGGGAGAGGAGCATGGAGGGGGTGCAGTGGAAGCACAGGCACATACACAGTACTAAAAAGGATTGTTATGAGGTTCAGCTTTGTTCTGTAAATGGTGCCCCGTACATAAACTTCATTGCCATCAAGTAATGGAGTTATGTTTAATTCAGTATAGTATATGGTGAGGGGTTTTTTATACTGTCAAGATGGAAATCAAGATGGCCTTTAGACTCTTTTATTGTCACCAACACATTACACTAATACATGTTTCTGAATTTAACACTTGACTGTTGACTGTCACTGTGAATCCATAATACTAAAAGCCGTCCATCTCTTATCTTCTTTAAAGGGGCAGGAAGCAGGATTCAGAGTTTTTGCACATTTGCACAACCCTCTGGCAAAAACGTGGAATGGACCCCAGCGACATGCACACGGCCAGGAGCGTGCGCGACTTTTCAGGCACGAGCAAACCTCCAAGTTAATCGAACAAACGTAAACACGGAGCACAACGCCTTTTTCATAGGTTTAATAATGTCTACAGAGGTAAGAAACGTATTAATCTTCAAGTTACTTTGTATGTGAGTCATTTTGAGTGACAAAATCTTACGGAATTACAACCTTCCAAACGTAAATAGTGCACATCGTGAATCTGATGACATTGAGGATAGCAGTGCGTTGCTAATATGCCCAAGTGCAGAGACATTAGTAAGCGACCGTGTGGTTGTTTTATTCTGCTCTGCTAATCTTAACTCATTCACTGCCATTGACGGAAAAAGACGTCAATGGCATTTTTTTTTTTTTTTTTTTTTTTTTTTTTTTTTTTTTTTTTTTTTTTTTTTTGCTGGATGGCAGTGAATGTGATAGACCCTATCGTATTTTCGTTACGGTCTTACCTTTTTAGCAAAAAGTCAGCAAGATGTGGGTCCCGTTTCATCCCCAGGATAGCTCTTAGCTCTCTCCACCTGACAATTTCTTCTCCTATATTTATCCCTGTCCTCCCGTGAAGCTGGTCTGAAAGTTTTTTACTTCTCTTTGTCTTCCGTGGAGTCTCTATAAGGGAGTGAGACGTATGAGCAGGTCTCTTTAAATCCAGTTTCAATTAGCTGTCCTGTCCGTGAAGTTGCGTGAACAATCGCGAGAGCTAACAGGGACAATAGCGTGTACGCGCATGACGTCATGCTCAGAGCAAAAGCTAAAGTTTCTTGCCCGAACGCTCCAACATTTTTTCCTTTTACAGAAAAATAGGGGCAACAGTCATTGTGCCACAGTCGTGCCTCCTGTCCATTATACAATTCTTAAAATATGTGCGGGTGAAAAATATGGTTATTTTAACACTCAAATTTGAGTCTAATCTTGCATCATGCACCTTTAAGTTTGCGGGTAAGTATAAGTCTATTTGTACTATTCATATCCTGCATGTAATAGATGCAATTAAAACAATTTGAGTCTGAATAGGGTTTAATATTGTGAACACTTCTGTGCTAAGATAAACTGAACTGTAGCGCCGAGTGGAAATGTGCATGATGGGCAGGTTGTTATTGTTTAAGAGAGATGACTAAACATCTGTGTAAAGGTGATAACGGGTATGGAAGGCAGGTACACATGACATGACACCAGTTACACAACATTATTTGCTGTTTTATAATAAAAGTGCGGAAACATACAGTGTACGTCAACACTATAACTAACAATGGACTGTCTGTGTGATTGTGATGGTCTTGTTCATAATATGCAAAGGTGTCAAAATGATGAAAATCCAGCACCAGCAGAATTCCCTCCCAAAAACAGCTTGTTTTGATTTCTAACTGAATCTCTCAGCAAAACAGCCACATATCTACATTTCCTCCAAATAGGCCACTGTTCTGATAACCTTATTGTTGAATAGCAGTCACTCTGCCAAAACACTGATAGTGTCTTTTTTCTTTTCTTTTTTTTCTTTTTGTACCATATCAGCTTTACCGGCTGGCTTCCTATTTTCAGCTGTTTTTCACTTCTGTTGAACTCAAACACAAATATGTTTTTAAGGTTACAGCTTTATCCTTTTTATCTAGAACTCAGGAACCAAATTCAGCAATAAATCATTACCATTAGAAACCATGACGAATATGTGCACTCATACATTAATTTGTTACAGCAGAAGGCAAAGCTTTCACTGCACGCTTTGTCATGTTTGGAGCAGTTGACCTTATCCATCACTCATTGTTAACATAAGATAATAAATGTGCAGATTTTGAACTGCAGTTGAACTACAGTAGTCCTTTAGTGTCCCTCAATGCCTACGCACAAGCTTTATACACATTTGTGCCTTTCCATTAGAGATAGAAAGCAAACAAAAAACTTTGAATGGTCTCTGAAATACTTTCAATCTGACCAAAGTAGCCATTTGTTCTGAAAACAAATTTGTAAAAATCCACTGTTATGTTCCAATGAAAAAATTGTTAATAACTGTTATGTAAACTAACGTCAATGGCCCGGACTAAAATGATGTTACACGTATTATTTTGTTGCAAAACCTTTTGACGTAACTCTCAATGAGACTTTTCCAGCTCCATGTGAGCAAAATGCCGCAGCTGTGTCATGTTTGTGTGCCTTGTCCATGCTGTATGTCTCAGCAACTTGACCAACCAGAGTCATCAATATCAAATCATCAATAGACTATACTTTCTTGAATGATAGTCCATTCAAATGACAATTGTCCTCATATGAGCTGAATTTCATGCAGACCATGGGAATATGGCTTCCAACACATTTAAAACATGTTGTCTCCCCAGTCAATGTAGTTTATTTTAATGGTGGTTGTAAAGAGAATGTAAATCTCAATAAAAAGTCTTTCCATCTATCCAACTCCTAATACAGAACTTCCGCGGACTGAGAATCAAACCAAAAATCTTTAAGTAGAGAAACAAAGTCACACAAACTTCCATTTTAAAAGGTTGCATGCACTGCTGGGTATAAAAAATCTACAGCTGACAGGGAAAACGTAAAATATAATAAACAAAAACGTAATGTGTTTTTGCCATGTGAAGTAATAAACTATCATTTGGAAACCAGTAGTGCTGTCACTATCAAATAATTTTAGAATCAAGTAAATTTATGTTGTGCTGTGTTACCGGTTCGGTCATTGTTTTCCAAAGTAAAAACATATGTTTGCAAATTTCTTATTTTGAATAAACACAGAAGATAATCAGTCTTCTTTAATGAAAGATTACAGAAATCAGTGAACAATTACTGTGATATGCTGAAATGAAAGGATTTGGACTATTTTAAATAAAAAAAAAAATGGCTCCAAACGATTACTCACTTATTAGAATAGTTGTCCACTAATTTGATAGAAACAAGATATTACCCAATGAAATCCAATACTCAGGCCGGAGGCAGGCAACATCCTGCAGTTCACCTCTCAGACCAACAACATTAGGTGGCATTCTGTGAAAAACGTTGGAGCTAGAGGGGGACTTTTTCCCAGAATGGAGGGAGACAAGTGGTGAAAATAAGCTGCCTTTCTTTGTTCTTTTCTCACTGGGGCCTGTCCTTTTGAAAATGGAATATTCTCACCACTGGAATGAGGATAGAGTGCCAAACTTAACATGAGAAAGAATTTGGACCAACATCGAGCATACTTTGATCTCGGTTTCTGTGCATGTACTGTACAGTACTGTAAATTCCATAGGATGTGACACTCTCGCTTCTTGTCATATTATTTATTGCTGTTTATCTTCTGTGTAATCGTCACCAGGAACCCTTGATATTGTATTCAGTATATTGTTACTATTATCTCTATTACTGCATACTAGAGTTTGTTATCATTTTAGATGCATTTAATGGAGTCTTGCATTCATGAAGGTAATTTTGTAGTAACAAGTGGATTTTGCTGCTTAATTCATATTCCACAAACACATTCATTATTAATGAGAATGCTGCGTTTAAACTAGTGGTGGTACATAAAACATATCATAAAGAAAATGTTTTAGTTGACTTCCTCTATAAGTGGTTCTCATAATTGTGAATTGACCACTTTTTGAGACTTAGTTCTCAAGTTTTCAGAGTCATTTCATTAAAAAAAAAAAAAGAAAGAAAGAAAAAGACTGTCAGTTGTGACAAACACTCTGTTGCTATGAGAAATATGTTTGTTGCTCAAAGTATAGTTATATTTTTGCTCATGGGTTTTAGAGAATTATCACGCCGCTATACTGCTTCCTGAAATAATACAAGTGTGAAAAAGCAGCCACTGGCCCCTTTCTCACTTCATTGTCATCACATGGGTCCGTTTTAGTCTGTAGTCTGTGGGCCCTGTTTTCCACTACTTTCTTGACTGCAGTGTCGTCAAACTCAAAGATGAGACCCAGACTCACAGTCTTTATCAAAATGCCTCCTCTGTCCCAACTCGAGTGCGGCTTATCAAAAACATTAGGATAAGAAAAGAATGTTTAGGAGTCCTCTAAGTTGTTTTCAATGCGTGGATCAGTTCCACTGAAATTTTCACTGTCAATCGCTCAGAATTACACAAGATTAAATGTTAGCTTGAAATGCATATTCTAATAATAATAATAATAATAATAATAATAATAATAATAATAATCTAAATGTGGTTTCCTGTTTTAATGTGTACAATTATACTAAGTGCACAAAAGACAAAAGATTTGTTTTCATTATTGTGCAGTTGATCATCACATCGGGCATTTCAACTTTCAACATCAGCATTACTCAACATTCACATGCAAGTTCTAAGGAGACGGAAATACTTTGTGAAGTTTTATCATTTCGATTGTAATAGATATAGGCAAGATAGACAGAATTACGCCTTCCGAGCTCATAACCTTGTTCCATTCCTAAATTCAGCAGCTTTAAAATGATAACAAGGCCTCACGAGAACGGTCCAGCTAAGAGCTGCTTCCCGCTGCACTGCACAAAATCGAAGTGGTATATTCTAAAAGTATGAGTAAGATACTGGTAGTCAACGACGGAAAGCAAAGTTGTCGCTGGAAAAAGATTCATTTTTGTACAAAAAAATGGAAGGATTTTTGCATGGCAGGTGTGGACGCTCGTACAGTAAATGAGCTGAAAGCGATATCCCAAGCGAGGCTTGTACATGGAATGTGCCGCAACCTGACACTAGGATTAGAAACAAAACAAAAAAACAGAACTACTTCACAATGTAGTCTTCGCAAATCATACAATACTTTCAGATTTTCAGAGTGTAGTGAATTATACATTGAGAAAATAGAACATGACAAGTGATTTTTAATGTTCTGTGCTTGGTCTGTCAAAAAAAAGGCAGTGACAACATTACAACGTATCTATTGCATGGATTGTATTGTTCTCCCTTCAAAAAATGATTACTGTTTGTAAACTTGTCTTGACAAAAAGCCCAAAAAATGAAACAAAGAATGTGGAATTTGAATGTGTACTGAGTCAAGTTAGCAGACTTACCAGAAACACTTAAAACTCAGATTGTGTATAGCAGGGGTGTCCAAACTATTTCATTTGAGGGCCACATACAGAAAATCAGAAGGACGCAAGGGCCACATAATGTTATGAAGAGAAATTGTGTTTAGTCCTAAAAATTGTATAAATAATTTATTTGTGCTTTTGCATATTTAGAAAAATGCTACAGTATATAAACCAACTTATTTGTAATATGGCAGTAGGTTATTATAGTTTTGGAATTTTTTATTTTAGTTAGTTTTTATTACTTTTTAGGGTGGTTCTGTTAATTTTTATTAGTTCAGTTCTTTAAAAAAATGCTTAGTTTTAGTTTAGTTTGTTAGTTTCAGTATTAGTATTAGTTATTTTTTTTATGTGTATTACTTGTGCACAATATTTAAAAACCACCATGGGCGCATTGTCATCTGAAGGTGCTTTTCTATTGGCTGCTGCTAGATGACGTCACTTCTGTGTGACATACTTTCAAACGTCATTATTCCGGTTTATATCAAAATAAATCTACCAAAAATCACATTTAAAATCATCCCCAAAGGTTCATGCATTATATTAATTACCAAAGACTAAAACGAAGGGCATGTTTGCTGTAATTACAGTTAGTTTTAGTTAGTTTTGTAAACATAAAATGTTTTCGTTTTTTAAAAAGCGTTTTTGTTTTTATTTTATTTCGGTAACAATATTGTTTTTCAGTAATTTTAGTAAACTAAAATAACCTTTAATGGCACCTGTTTTTCGATACCCTCCCTTCTTACTTTGACGATCTCCAAACATTTTTGTTTTGTTTATTTTATTTGAACTGAGTCAAATGCCATTTTTAGCATATGTCGCAGGCCACTGAAAAATGGACGGTGGGCTGCAAATGGCCCCCGGGCCGTAGTTTGGACACCAACGGTGTATAGGTTTATCCCCAACCCCCCAACACACACAAACACAGAGGTGCTTAAAATATTCAGTCTGACACTATATTGCAATATAAATGATGGGTGGCCAGATAATAGTAAGGAGTTGGAGAAACTGTTATTCCCTTGACTACTGATACAGAATACAGAAAAACATTAAGTGTCATGAACAACATGACCAGTACAAATACACAAAGATGTGAGTCCATATCTTACATTAAATTTTGTCAGAGATTACATTCTTTAAACATGATTACCCTGCGTTGTTGTTCAGTTGTCTAATTCCTACACTGATCCTATGCAGATGCAAAAGAAATTATCCTGATTGCCTATAAATGAATTCAATCAGCAACGAGATGGGAATGTACACTAGTTTATCACAACACACAACGTCCAACATAAACACACTGAAGCATTACAACACTGATCATGTCAACAAAACAGGCAAAAGATGACTGTACCTTTCCTCCAAGGAGCCAGGACGGAGAATGACTTCTGCCAACTGACCATCAGACCACTCTTTTTCCTCTTTACACTCATCGTGTCACTATAGAAACTGCACCTTGTTACTTACATTTGAGGTTAAAAAAAAAAAAGTTCCTCAAAGATTTGTCATGTTGTGAAGTTATTCTCCACTTCAAAATGTAATAAAAAGTTGTTGGCTGTATTTTGCAAAGTTTCCCATGTCCTTGTGTAGGGTCATGATGCCCGCCCTGTGGGTATGTGGATGTTTTCAGCTCCTCCAGCTGAGGGAAATAAAGGGAGCCAGGCTCCAACAGGAGAAGTTGAATTCATGAGAGAAAAAGGAAGAGGAAAGCTGGCAGACTGCCGAAGGGAGTGAGATAGTGGAGAAAGAGGAATGCGGCAAAGAGCAAGTGACAAGAGGTGGAGGAGGAGTCACAATGGAGGCTTTTAGGCCAAAAAGGCATACATCTAAAATGAAGCAAGAAATTCATAGTTGCGCTGCATCAACTCTTACCTTGGAGTTATGGAAAATAGTTTCCACTCTAAACTTGTGAAACTCATGAAGCACCCAAAAACTGTGAAACACATGGTTACAACTTATCAGCTTTTGTTTTACCAACCACAAACAAACCAAAAAACATTTTGCAAACAAATCAAAAGTACGCTGGTAGTGTACAGTGTATAGTGTACTTTTGTTTTAGAAATAGCTATTTCAAAGCACTATGTAATTTTTAAATAGGAGAGTGTGTGTTACAATGGGGGTGTGATGGGTGGACCCAAAAGCGGAGAAACGTGACAGGAAGACAAACTGTCAGGACAATATATGGTGCTTTATTTCCAATAACTAAATAAATAACTGGATAGGACGTGAGCAGACCGGGCATGATGTGAGACGGGAACACTTGACGTGGCATGGTGTGAGAGACTTGAGAAGACGTGGAGAACTTGAGCTGATGTGGAGAACTTGAGCTGATGTGGAGAACTTGAGCTGATGTGGAGAACTTGAACTGACGTGGAGAAGTTGAGTTCACGTGAAGAACCTGAGCTGACGTCGGGAGAACGTGACCAGATGTGGAGAAACTTGACTAAATGTGGACAAACTTAACAAAACGTGGAAAAACTTGACTAAACGTAGAAAACTTGAACAAAACGTGGAAAAACTTGACTAAATGTAGAGAACTTGAACAAACAGAGAAACTAGCAACGCAGCTTATCACTGGACAGGACAAAACAGGACAAGACAAGGTTTACTACACAGCAACATATACAATGCTCCCACACCCGCGTGAAAGAAACACCACTCCCTTATGGACCCCTTTATGTCCTACGTCACGATGACGTCACGGTGTTAATTGGACGGCAAAAACAACCGCTGGAAGCAACAAAGTGCAGCTGGAAGTAAACATCACTGATTGTCTGTTTATTCTATTCTATTTTTATCAGTTTACTCACATATGAACTCAAATGGCCGTTTTCCACGTCCTTTCCGACGTGAACTTTCTGTGAAAATATGCTGACCGGTGTTAGAACCACACGCCACTGAGGTGTTTTTGCCTCCAGCTAAGCCCCGCCCTTTAAATTGCGCCACATTGTTTACAAACTTTGAAGGGGTCTATCCCAACACTAGTAAGACACACCTGGGAAACACAGCAGGTAGGTGGAACCAATCAGCAACACACACCGGGAAAGAAAGACACGCACAGGTGGACAAGGTTAACAATAACGAGACTGGGGAAAGACACAAGAACGCCAGACAACCAACATCCATCCATTTTCTTGACCGCTTATTCCTCACAAGGGTCACGGGTGATGCTGGTGCCTATCTCAGCTGGCTCTGGGCAGTACGCGGGGGACACCACGGACTGGTTTCCAGCCAATCGCAGGGCACACAGAGACGAACAACCATCCACACACAAGCACACCTAGGGACAATTCGGAGCACCCAATTAACCTGCCATGCATGTCTTTGGAATGTGGGAGGAGACCGGAGTACCCAGAGGAGACCCACGCGGGCACGGGGAGAACATGCAAATTCCACCCAGGAAGGCCGGAGCCTGGACTCGAACCGGAGTCCTCAGAACTGGGAGGCGGACGTGGTAACCAGTCACTCACCGTGCCGCCCAGACAACCAACACTCTCACCAAAATAAAACAAAACCCAACCCAAACAAAACTGAAACATGACAGTGTGCTTCATTCACTGTCACTTATGCTGATCGATACAATACCTGAGATAGAACTTGAACATATCAGTGCCAACATGAGAAAGCTAGTTTTTGAATTTTCTTTATTTTATTTTATTGTTTTCTTTATTCTTGCTGCAGACTGAAATGTGAAATGAAGACATTGTTTCAGCTTTTAATTCCAAATATTTATATCTGGATGTGACACACAAATTAGCATGTAGTACTTGCCCCTGAGCAATGAAGTCAAATGGCTTCCCAAATGGCCTCTGGTCATTCTGTCAAGGTACAGTGTGGTGTAGTAGAGGCAAAAGTAGGTGAGTCCAAATGCAGGGAAGCAGGCAAGGCGGGACTGCATGCAAAACTTACCGGTACATATTTATTTAAAAACAAAAACAAAAAACAGATGCACAATGGTGCTGGACAGCCAGGATCAAAATGATGTGTTAAAGCCCAAAACAAATCTCAGACAAGGGTATGAGGAACCAGGTAATGACCACAGATGGCAAGACAGTGACCAAAGAAAGAAAACAGTGAAACAAGCGAGTCATCAGACTAAATCTGTTTTGATCAAGCTTTCTGGTTTTAGGTCTTGGCTTAAGCAAGCAAGGAAATGGACCGGTGTATAGTTGAGTACATCTCCACCTCCTTAGCAGCAGGACACATTCGACCATTCCACTCTCAGTTGGGAGCCGGTAAGATAAATGTAACTGTATACTGTCTCATCATAATAAAAGACTGTAGTAATAAGGGCTTCTCACAAGGATGCTTTACTCCAGGTACAAATGTTGATCAAACTATCAAGGCTTACCTACAGTGTAATTATGTATTTAAGTGTGACCTAATGAATTGGTTTGTGTTCTGTTATTGTTGGACAATATTGGGTAAAAGAGCATGCATGTGGATTTGGTAGTTCCCATCAATTCATTTGCAACGATCCTCAGATTTTATACGCAGGGTAGAATCTCCTTTTCCTTGGTCTCCCGAAGTTAAGTTAAATGATCTGTCAACTCCTTTTTACCATTAACTCGTCTTGACCCAGCTGTTCAATTTGTTGTCAAGGTTGAAGTATCCAAATGAAATGAGCGGGGCTCATTTCATCCTTGGTTCATCCTGTGTGCTACTTCTGAGGATGATGACAATCATGGGTTTTAAATTAATATAATAAATTTAATGGTGTTGGTATACTTTAGTTTTGGTGGTTGGGTATGCCTGAAATCAAATTATTACAGTATATAACATTGATTTTGTTGCTTCTTATAACAGCATACCACAAGAATCGCCCAACAATGTGAAATTATGCCCCCAGGAGAAAAAAAATACATTGCATTTTCCTTTCAACAGTGCATCAGATTAAATCATCGGATTTCAAAGGTCGGGTGTGTTTGCAGAATACAGTAACCTCTCTTTCTTGAGGCTTAAACAGGAAGAGTCTTCATCCACACCCAGAAAGATTTTGTAGAGACAACTGACCTCAAAAAGTGACTAGAGGGATAGAAGCCAAGTTGTCTTTAGTTAGGAATCCTCACAAGACAGGAAATACCTTGTAAAATATGGAATGAATGTGATGAAGTTGTCACAGCCGCAGAATGTCTGCAATGTTTGTGACTTTAATCACTATTCATTCACTCCAGTCATTGTATCCATTTCGAGAAACAGAAGATTTCATTTTCATCAGGCTAATCAAATCAACCTTTTTAGTTACAGATGGAATTCTTTCCTAATGTTGACACTGTAGCCTGCTGCATATCACTCTACCTGTTATTTAAACCACATATACAGTATATTGTTTATTCTTGTCAAACTTGAACTGCAAGGCAATGGACGGGGCGATAAAAACAAAGAAAGAGAGAGAGCGAGAGAGATGCACTATAGGAAAATCATAACAGCGCTACTTTATTTATGTCAATTGGTTGCTCATAATTGATTATTCATGCACAAATGTTAAGACAACTTTTTTTTGTGGGTGACTGGCATTTACATTGCATAAAAATAACATTTTTGTCATGTGTGATTTACTGTTTAGCCATTATTTCAACTAAGATTTTTACAATTGATTTTTTTTTTCACATGCACACACACCCATACAAACAGATCCTCTATCAATTTTCATCCCCCTCAGCTCTCCGCCCCGCGCACAGTGGGTCGGTGGTGGCATGGGTTGAAGTTCGAACCCCAAGATCCCATTCGTCTTGCACGGGGAAGTCATGTAGTGACATGGCACTGATGACTATTATACTGTAACTTCTGGTACAGATATTTGTTCAGTTCAGTTGTTACTAATAAAGCGATAGAGGCACATTAAATATGGAGGGGATTATATTGCAACAACATAAGGTTTGGTAGTGCATAGTGTCGCAAAGAAATAAACACACAGTATATGAAAATTATGTAAACATATATATCAAGTAACTATGGTGGGGAAAAAACTCTTTTCCACGAAGGGTATTATTGGTCAAGGTGTCCTGAGGTGATTTTGTTATGTAACTTGTTATGCTGAGCAGCACACCAAAACGAAAACATGGACTGCACGGGAACAGATCAAAATATGTATTTTATGTTTCTGAACCTGGCCTTCAAAAGTCCACCAGGATCATCTTGTTTATAGAGTATGTAAATGATTGTTTGTCTTGGCGTGCCAATAAAAGAACTAAAGTCAGGGAGAGGTAGTCGTTCCAAAATAGCAAATTCTCTTCTTCTCTTGAAGTAATTCCTCTTGAGTTTAGAAAATAACTGCACATGCGGCAAATGATTGAGAACATTATTAATGAAATTACAAGAGACGGAAGACACAATTTTGTCATGTTCAGTGACGTCTCTTCATTTGGGTCCACCAGATGGCGGTCTATGCAGGCTCATAATTGGTCTTCTTTATAGCTAATAATTTATATTAAAAAAAATATGTTATATCATGAATACTATTAATATTATTCAAATAAATACCAATTATCTTAGGAAGGTAATTTCATTATAAACATTTATGTATAATACAAAGCCAAGATAAATGGTGTAAAGGCCTCAGTATACTTCTGCTTGAGGCTCATGCGGAGACGTTACGGCGAAGCTCAGCTCGTGCGTTTGCCTTCCAACGGGGTATATGCCACGGAAGAGGCGGGGCGTAATTTTGCACATCAGTTTTCCGGTCCAGGTTGCGAACGCGCAACCGAGGGGCACAAAGTCGGAAGCACAAGTAGTTTTGACGCAGCACACACGTCGCAAACGGAACCGGAAACAAACCTCTTTCGTGGCATATACCCCACTTGTGCGCAATACACGTCACAAAACACATCGGTGTCTGCTGTGGTTTCACTCCAAGTAGCTCTGTCGCTACGGCTGGGAGGCCACAGAGTGGAGATTCCTCTGCATTTTATGACGAATTCAGGAAGTTCAATTTAATTCAGAAACACGAAACAAAGCCGGGGGAGAGAGTCGGCTCATCACCGTGGCAATTATTTATTGCCAATTTGCACCAGTGTCGGCAAACTCGCCAAAACACAACAGCTACGCGCTTAGCGAACATAGTTTTGTTTTTGTTTTTTTAGTTGTTATTGTTTTCCGCCTCTCGTCGCAGGCACATATCTACATGCACAGCCGTGATCTTCGAGCAGGAAGTCGATTTGCGCCGCCAAACAGTTGCCTTCATGGAAACTATCTGGGCGGGGGCGGTGAGAGAGAGAGAGAGAGAGAGAGAGAGAGAGAGAGAGAGAGAGAGAGAGAGAGAGAGAGAGAGAGAGAGAGAGAGAGAGAGAGAAAAAAAAAAAAGCCGAGTACGCCATCGAACGGACCAATCACGAGCGAGCTACGGCCCGTCATCTACGGTGTGCAAGGATTGGCGACGTGTGCACCGCAACCGGCTACGAGCTATGCGGCACTTAAAATTCATGGCTCGCGTAGATCATGTGATCTACGCCGGTCATTAACGCGAGAGCAAACGTGGAGGCATAAATCAGACTTATCTTCTAAACAGGACTGAAATAGGAGAGCGTGTTTAAGTGATGAGCAACTCAAATCATAGTGTGCATGTCCATAGCTGCTCTCAATAGACAGCCATGGGGCCACATTAACTGGGCCCATCATCCATCCATTTTCTTAACCACTCACTCCTTACAAGGGTCGCGGGGGTGCTGGAGCTTATCCCAGCTGGCTTCAGGCAGTAGGCGGGGTACACCCTGAACTCGTTGCCCGCTAATTGCAGGGCACACGAAGACGAACAACCATCCACGCACACAAGCACACCTAGGAACAAATTAGAGCACCCAATTAACCTGCCATGCATGTCTTTGGAATGTGGGAGGAGACCGGAGTACCCAGAGAAGACCCACGCAGGCACGGGGAGAACATGCAAACCAGGAAGGCCGGAGCCTGGACTCGATTTTGTGTCCTCAGTACTGGAAGGCAGACGTGCTAACCAGTCAACCACCATGGTGGGCCCATCATCCAATTAAAATACAGGATTGATGTCGTGTGACATCAAGAGGCAACGCACAACACACACTCACTTTTGGCAGTTGGCAGTATACAAAAGTAAACTCGATTGGTTTTCATCGGGAGCAAAACGTCCATACGTAATAGATTAGCAAACCAACAATATGAATGAAGTAGATTGGTTGATAAAGAGGAGAGATTTTGCAAGAGTGAACCACCTTGTAGCAGCACAGCTTGTGGACAGCACACTTTTCAGTAAAACATTTCCGTGTGCTAAATGTGAAGCAGCAAATAAAATCTGGCCAACTAGAAAATACAGAAACTGAGCTAACTGAACAGCACCGGTGAGTAGCATTTTTATTTTGAACTATTCAAAGCTTTTATTCATAGCCAAAATTTGTAAGGCTATGAATAAATGGTACTTCATTTATATAGCGCTTTTCCACCGGATTGTGATCTTGAATTAGAATTTATTGTGTAGACTTTGCTGCCTGTGGATGTAAAGTGCCCACTGCTGTGCCCCACTCAACTTTTCATGCCAGAGACGCCACGCATGTTATGTTTATGTTATGGTCATGTTACTTGGTTCTTATCTGTAAACAGTGAAGGGGCGTGAGTTTAGGACCTGCACTTTCAGGGGGCTTACAGTAAATGACCTAACCCACCACTTAGTAACCATTAAAAATATTTAAAAAAAAATAATAATAAAATAAAATAAAAAATAAAAAGATTGCATAGCATTTCAGCACCTAAATGTCTACTGCAGTGTGTTGGAGGTGTACTGGAGGGTGAGAGGGGAATTGGGTCCCTGTTTAGAACCATGATGGCTTTTATATTTTTTTAATCTTCTTAAATCTACTTGTCCTGGCTCTGATACACTTGTAGCACCTCCCTGAAGGCAGGAGGTCAAACGGGTCGCCTCCAGGGTGGTAGATGTCCTTGACGATTGCCTTGTGCCTTACTGAGGCAGCGGGCGGTGTAAATGTCTGTCAGGGAGGGGAGAGGGCAGCTGATGATTTTCTGAGCTGCCTTTATGCAGCCTCTCTCTACTCTAAAACTACCCAAAAGTTGAAACAAGCCAGCTAGAAACACTGTCTTTTGACTTAGTCTCATAAAGTCCAGTTATTCCTAAAAAGTGAGCCTTGAAAAAAAGTTGTTTATTGCCAATACATTAAAAAATATGAAGAAACAATGGTGTAGTTTTTGTTTTTTTGCTGGGTGGCCAGTCTGCTACAAACTATTACTAAAAAGGTTTGCAGGCCTATATGCAACGGTCCAACAAATACATCAGTGTTGTTGTGCAAAAGTCCCACACATTTTCCAAATAAATGTGAGCTTTTGTGTGGATAGTGTAATGTGGCATGACAAGCCTGGACATATTATTTGTAACAAGAGGACACTGCAGTTGAGTGGTACAGTCTAATACGCAAGTGTATTTAATTATTAAAAAAAAAAAAAAAAGAAGCTTACTGCACACCACTGCCACTAAATAAGATTAACCACAAGATTTTACTAAGAAACAGGTCATACAAGCACATGAAAGACCTGCACAAATATATGTCAAATTAAAGGTTTTGTTACATCTGTTTGATTTTCTTTTGCTTCCCCTCTGACGTTTAGAGGGTGACGTGAAAAAAGGCAACATCCGTGATCCTATCTGCCAACTGGAGGAAGAGTGATTTCCTCAGGAGTGGTCTCTGACAATTACTGGATGCACATAAAAGGCCTTGAGAGGTTCCTGGCCTAAGAATAACCCCATTTAGTGCAATTTACTACTGAGGGAGGGTCAGACTGGAAGGTTGTTAAAATTGTTGGACTTGTCGACTCCACCGCACTGTTTGCCATCATATTTACTTTTAAAAATATGAATCACATTTTCTTCCATGTCTCATTCAAGTGGTTATGTGGCACTCAATCATGAGCTGAATGATTGTAGAATATGTTTTCAACACGAACAGACAATGAGTAGAAACTCCAGTATGGGGTAAAAATTTACTTGGAATTGGCTTTGTTTGTTTGCAGCTGTCTTGAGGCATGTTTGCGACGTTTGGGCTGCATCCCAGTAGTATGCTGCATTCGAGGATGGTCCGAAGTCGGACTTTTCCAAGTTCAATTCAGAAAGTGTGTACGGGAACGCCCCCTTGAACTCAGAAATTCCACTTGCCGGAAGAAGAAGATGAGGAGAAAAAAAACAAAACAAAATAAAATAAGAGACGACCCCGACTTCACTGACGGACTCTACAATGGCAACCACATACCGTGAATGGTAAAATACAATTTACTCGAAGGATAAAACTAGATAGCTTTCTTCATTCATAAATATTCAACATGACGTGATGCAACAACGTGCGTGACAATATGCCACCATCTCCCTGCAAGAAATTATACAGTGAACTGCTTAACTGAATGAAATGCAGACATAACAGAAAAACATATTCCAAAGCAAAGTAAAAATAAATAAAAATACTTAATTTTATTTCGAAAGTGTAGAGCACATTTCCAAAACAACAAACAAACAAACAAAAAGGAATAATTCTGGGCCACAATGACACAAGGAACATTGATTAAAATTAACAGTACGAAATTCCATATTCTAGAACAGGGGTGTCAAACATACGGCCCGCGGGCCGGATCAGCCCCGCAAAGGGGTTTAATCCGGCCCGCGAGACAACTTTGTAAAGTAAAAAGAAAAAAAAAATTGTAATGCCAGACCAATTAATCAGTCAGCCACAATCAAATATATAAATTTGTCATTTCAAAAGGAGTCCTCAGAGGAGTAATGTAACTTGTACACGGAATGGCCCTGGAAGTCATTATTTTTCATGCAACTTAGTTATATATATATATATATTTTTTTTTTTTTAAATCATAGACCAAGATAAACGTATTAAATATGACACAAATTCAATTACTGGTAACACAAATACATATGACAAGGATTAACAGCCTTATAACTTCATTAACTGTGCCACACAATGCATTCTGGGAACTATATATATACACACACATATATATAGATAGATTAGATTTAACATGTCCGGACCTCATTCAGGCAAAGTGTTGCCGCGTTTCATTTGCATTCCTGTTATTTTTTTAAACAATAGATTACAGTTGAGCTCTGTAATTTAGGGCTGGCCCAAAAATAGCAAAAAGCTGCGTATAATTGACGGCAATTGTTAAGTAAAAGTTATATACCATTATTTTACCGATCCGGCCCACTTAGTAATATATTTTCTTCCATGCGGCCCCTGAGCTAGTATGAGTTTGACACCCCTGTTCTAGAAGATCAGGAATTTGGGATTGTGACATGAGATTATAACTAGAGTGAAGAGAGGACAAACCTGCACCAAGGGAAACCAAATTCCAAACTTTTCATTTGCAACTTTTATTTGCATTAAAAAGCATTTCTTCTCCTTCTATATTTATTTTCTTTATTTCTTTAATCCTTGAAAAAAACAGCAGCAAATCAAATACCTTACATTACATGTCCTATTTAAAATAGTAGGAAATAAGAGGGTGCTAATGGACCCTCAACTGAATAACATTCCGAAGACATGGAAAAAGCCCCCTTTCAATACAAGTTAAAACACAAAACAATGTGATTGGGATAATATGTACATGTGAATTAAACACTGGTTCTCGTTTTCTGACGAAGAGGAGACTGTACATTCCACTGCCTCGATCCAGAAGGTCTGTAACAGGAAAGGTTTAGGTTCAGTCATGTCCAACGTGGAACAAGATATCACTTTAAATTCAAATATAACGCCTTAAGCCTCATCATTCATAGATGAAACCAGCAGAACACTTTTTTAAAATGTATACATTACAATTTGGCTTCGTGGCAATTGCAACTCATTCAGAACACTGCAGCTCGGGTTCTGACAAAAAGAGAACAGAAAACAGCACTCCAGTCCTAAAGGCTTTACACTGGCTCCCAGTCAGCCGTAGGATAGATTTCAAAATTCGACTACTGGTCTATAAATCACTGATTGGCTTGGGTCCTGAATACATTCAAGAAACGCTGATTTAATATAAACAGTTCTGCGATCTGCAGACTTGGGTCAATTAGTGGCACGTAGACCGCGTTCTACAAGTTAAGCCTTTTCAGGCGCATCCAAATTGTGGTGGCCTGAACAGAACCAGCACCGGCCCTGCCTATTGCTGCCCTTGGGTGGATCCCTCATATCAGGATTTGGTCAATTTAAGATTTTTTTTTCCAGAAATCTATGCAAGTAGTCATTTCCCCCTTTTTTTTTTTTTAAATAAATTATTTATCAATCGAGTGTTGGGGGGGGGGGGGGGGATCGTTTGCGTTATTTGGTTATTTGATGATGCAATGTCAATGATTGAGAAAACATGACGTTTTTGAGGATGACAACACGGCACATCAACAGAACTCAGCACTTCATCACCTCAAGTATGACACTATTTGGCAAAAAAAATAAAAAATAAACTACAAGTAAAAAAAGATGATGTAATGTTTACTAATAAAAGAAAGTAATTCATAATTAATAAAATATAACTCTAAAACATTGTACATAAAAAGTGGTGATCACATTTATGAAATTTGTAGGGACATTTGTATTTTTACCTGTGTCCAGTCTGTATGGACACAATGGCCTGTAGAATACACAATGAAATTCATTTTTAAAACTTATTACGTAAATAAAATGAAAGAAAATGACTAGTGGCCATAAAGTCCCATTCAAGATATGTGGTTATACAAGCTCTCTTCAAGGCAAGTGCAAATAATTTAGATTCAATAATTCAATTAACATTTAGGAGTATCTCCTATTTAACCAGTTTCCACACAAGCTGTGGTGTCTCAGTCTGAACACTGGGTGGCACCCACACAATGCCGTACTTCATTAAGATAGCCGAAGAAGAAAGCCACAAAAGGTTAAATGGCTACTGTGGCGCTGTGTGCTATTAACAGAGCTGTTAATAACCATTAATTATTTAGGCAATTAATGACAGACTACAGCTGCTGTAATAGAATGTGTAAGGATAAGTAAAATTGCCAATGTCTCGTTAATAAGATGGCCCTAGAAGTTTACCGGGGTGTTCCGTATGGGCCAGCATTAGTTAACTTAATGTGGCCCGACACAGTCACATGGTGGCCCACTGTTAATGTCGACCCCTGCTAGAGTTCAAAGTAAACATGGTGAAGCTGCATTTAGCTCTTATGCTGCACACAAATTGAATAAACTGCCAACAGAAGTGAAGTCAGCCCTAAGTGTAAATGCTTTTAAATCCAGGTTAAAAACTTTTTGTTCCCCCCTATGCCTCTGATTAATGTCTTCTAAATATTTTTAAATCATATTTATTTTTCTTTTAATTATTTTAGAAATTATTCTCTTACCTGAAAGTTTTCTGTTAATGTAGTTAATGTATTTTAAAGTTTACTGTTAATGTGGTTTAAGGTTAATGTACGTTCTTAATAATTTTGCTTCTTTATGTTAACTGTAGTTTGTTGGTGAGTCTTTGCTTATGTAAAGCACATTGAGTTGCCTTGTGTATGAAATGTACTTTAGAAATTAGGGATGCACGATAATGCCATTTTCAACAGATACCGATAAACCAATAATTTAGAAAGTGCCGATGTTGATAACCGATAAGTAAAAATGCAACAAAAAAGCTGTGAGGGTAATATTTTGGAGAGACACAGTAAAGAAAGCCCACACTCGCCATTATGCATCTTCTGTGAACGCGAGGTTGCGTGCCTTATAACATCATAAATATGCGACACTACCATAGGAGAGGGGAGGGGTTGAGGAGTTGGGCACAACTTTAGCCACAACCACAATAGATGACCAACGTGGCATGTCTATTATCAACGGATTTCTTTATTTTCTGGTTTATCTGTATGACGTCAAATTGGTCGGTAATTGCCGATAATTATTGGCCACCGATATTATCATGCATCCCTAATACAAATGAAATAATAATTAAAAAAAAAAAAAGTCTTGACTAGCCTTAATAGCATCTACTTAAAAAGTGTTTTCAACTCAGTAGTGTTGGAAGAAACATGGGTAATAAAATACTTGTTTTATTTATTATTATTATTATTATTATTATTATGTATTTATTTATTTTTATTTATTTTTTTTACATGGCACAACTCACTGATTTTCATCTGACCGCACATGAAGAATGCTAGACTCCTGGCGTGAACCTGTCAGAGCACAAAGACAACGTTTAAGATCATGCAAACCAAAGCACTGTCAAAAATTAATTAGGGGTGAAACCATTTTCCGTTTTGGGCCAGTTTGAGGGGTGAAGGGGAGACAGAAAGAAAGAGCAGCCCTCAAACACCAAACAAAGCTCAAGTTGAGAAGTCCTTTAAAAAGCATAAATATACAATAGACAACTCGAATTTATGAGTTACGGTCTTTTTCAATAGGGGCGTCACCGTTATCGCCTTACAACAGTTGCTCACTCTGCATCCATCTCTTCCCTCTCTGCTGTTCATTAAAAGATGACACTGGCTTTTATATTTGTAATATTATGAGCAGCGCCTCATCAATATCAATAAATCCACCACTATTCTATATATCCCCATCATCTGTAATTTTAGTGGGGTCTTGCATACAGAAATATCCATTTTGGGTGGTGCGGTTTATAATTTCTGCTGGCAAAAACTATATGGTGTTACTCATTTTATAGTTAGGGATATAAAATGTGTTGCAATGTTTTCACTGTGTACCTGTGATTTTATTTTGTTGACATTACTTTGTGATATTGTTATTATACCTGTGACACTTGTGAAACCGTGATAAAATTTTCACTAACAGTAATACTCACTTTAATAATTTAATCTTCTAAATACACAGTGTTGGTAAGTTAAACTGACGTATGGTCAAAGGAACATTTTTTGACATGCCCACAAAAGATAAATCACATTCATACAATAGGTGGATGACTTGAGTTTATCAGACGCGTGGGCTACTTTCTCAATATCTTATTTCATAAAACTGAGTATATGGGACATTTCATACTTGTTGCATTATCGCTGTAGATGGAACTGACTGCCTCCTCAAACGTTAGATTGATGTCAACACCTGGAAAAGATGGTGAGTTGGAGAGACTGAGCTAAGACAGTGCGCGATACTGCAACATGTGTAAACATGCGGCCTCATACCGTTCGGTGTGCTGATGGCTCTGTTACTCACAACACGTTGAGTCATTTCTGTAAGACAGCACAAACATGCGTGCAAGGTAATAATGGTCCTTGTTTAGGAATTGTTCTAGGAAGAGTACTGATTGTCATGTAGATCACTTGAGCCCGTATCTCACTGCGCTTTGTGCAGTCTTGCATGGGTGCACGCACGTAGCAATTGTTCCTTTTTTTTTGGCCAGCCTCATTCAGTGCTCCAAAACGCGCAAAGCCACTTGCCGCACTTTCTTCAAACCCTCTTTACGGGCTTTAAGAAATTAAAAGAAAAACACTTAATTGCTTGTATCCTTATTGCTAGGTCTCTGTAGTGTGAAATTAAGTACATAGTACATTTTTGGTGAGCAAGTGTTGGTTGTTCTGAATAATTAATGATCAAGGTGAAATAACTTTTTATTAGATTTTTTTTTTTTTTTTTTTTAATAAACCAGTTATTCGCTGAAAAACTTGCATGTTCACTTTTTGTGCTTTCTGAAACACCC